>NC_092256.1:7039388-7179388 GCF_036320965.1 Panulirus ornatus | reverse complement strand
TTCGTAAAACGCCGGACGAATCACGCCTTATGTAACTCGATAGATCATTATCGAAGCCTCTAATCTTTCTGAATACTTGAATTAGATCAACTCTCAACCTTCTCTTGTCTAAGTTAAAATAGATTCAAGTCCTTTAATCTCATATCGTAGGATCTGTTTCTCACTCCGCAAATCATCCTGCTTCAGGTAAGGTGACCAAAACTAAATACAATATTCAAGATGTGGACGAATCAATGAATTATAAAGAGTAAGGATGATTTCCCTGGACATCAAATTCGAAGGCTATACCTAAGAAACAAATAATTTTGTTCGCCCTTCTTCCTGCTTCTGTGCACTGCTTCCTTGGCTCTAGGTCACCAGAGGTTATCACACCCAAGTCTTTTTCCTCATTTATCTTTCGTAGGTCAACGGAATGTATACTGTAGCTTGTCTTTTCATCTGTACGACTAGTATGTAAACTTTGCACTTATCGGTGTTAGATTTCACTTGCTACTTATGACCCAGTTCATCAGTTTGTATCTGTCAGTTTGAAGCTGTAAGCATTCAATTTCAGTTGTAGATTTATCTCCCAACTTTGTATCATCAGCTAATTTTGAAATCTTGCAATGTAGCCCATTATCAATATCATTATGTATAAGGAAGAGAACCAGTCCCAAAACTGATCCTTGTGGCACGCCACTTGTTACGTATTGCCATTCTGAGAGGTTGCCCTTAATCACTAGTATATGCTCAAGGCCAGTTAACCAATTTCCTATCCAGTGTATCATAACCCCATCAGTGCCATGTGACTTATTCTTTTCCTTGTAATCATTGAGAAGGAACCTTATCGGAAACGTTTTGAAAGTCTAGACATATAATATCAACAGCTTTGCTTTCGCCATATGTGTTGATTACATCATAAAAGAAATAAAGCAAAATTGTCTTACATGAGCATATTTCGTCGTAAATCATGCTGAAAACACGTTATTAAGTGGTTGTCCTCTAAATACGTCACAATTCTATCTCGAACGATGGTTTCCATACGTTTTCCAACTACAGACGTTAAGCTAATAGGAAGATAATATCCCGGGCTGTGACTTGTTACATTTCATGAATATCGGTGTTACATTGGCAAACTTCCAGTCATCTGGAGAGGCTAGAGTTGGCGGCGGGCACACGTTGCTGAGTAGCGAAGACCAGTGGGAAACGGAGTTTTTGTCATTAAGGATCAAGATAGCAACAGTCGCTTCATGCAGGTAACTACAAGAGGCAGGCGCTGGTGGCTCGTGTCGACATCCAACACTCGTATATTATGACTGTCATGGCGAAATGACACTTTAAGTTCATAGCCCATAACATCACTGTTTAAAGGTTATGACAAGTAAATCTATATCCGGATACCCACCCACCCACACACGCACACACACACACACACACAAACATACACACACACACACACACACACACACACACACACACACACACACACACACACACATACATACACACACACACACACAAACACACACAAACATACACACACATACACACACACACACACACACACACACACACACACACACACATACATACACACACACACACACACACAAACACACACAAACATACACACACAAACATACACACACACACACACACACACACAAACACACACACACACACACACACACACGCACTCAGTTACCCAAATGTAACTGACTTGCCTGTAAACACGAGTAAATCATCCAACTGTCAAGTTCGCAACTTTTTGTGCTCCTGGCAACATTAACCTAATAGAAAACGGAGGAATAGGTCTCTCCTACTCCTGAAAATTCGTTTACGTCGATCAGTGTTGGATCATCTCTGGGAGAATGGGTACCTCGGGGCAAGACAACGTTTATGAGCAGCGAGCAAACATCCCTGAACACTATGGACTGTCAGCCATTGAGACAGTCAATGACTATCGACCTAATAGTTTGGCTCAACAGAAAATGGTACTTGATCCCCTCTGACGCTTATGTATTGGTACTTTGGATCTGTGGCAACCATGGGAGGGCATGAATACTGATACCATGGTTCGAGCACTTGTCATGTGGCTTGCATCACATACGTACATACACGTGATGACGACAACCAAAGTTTAACACTGATGACTGGGCTGAGAAGGATGTAATACTAACGAAGTTGAGGAAGCTGATTATCCGAATCAAAGTACATACTTATCAACTGTAGTTCACACACATATATATATATATATATATATATATATATATATATATATATATATATATATATATATATATATATATATATCTTTCTTTCAAACTATTCGCCATTTCCCGCGTTAGCCAGGTAGCGTTAAGAACTGAGGACTGGGCCTTTGAGGGAATATCCTCACCTGGCCCCCTTCTCTGTTCTTTCTTTTGGAAAATTAAAAAAAAAAAACGAGAGGGGAGGATTTCCAGCCCCCCGCTCCCTCCCCTTTTAGTCGCCTTCCACGACACGCAGGGCATACGTGGGAAGAATTCTTAATCCCCTATCCCCAGGGATAGTATATATATATATATATATATATATATATATATATATATATATATATATGTGTGTGTGTGTGTGTGTGTGTAACAATACAGCAGCCAGGTTAGTCAACCATACTGCTGGCACGATAGCCAACAACACTGTAGCTAGGATAGCCAATAATACAGCAGCCAACAATACTGTAGTCACGATAGCTTGTAATCCTGCAGGCAAGATAGCCAACAAAACAACAGCCGGGATAGATATCATCAGGAAGGACACAACAGCAAATTTCCAATAACGTTTGTAATCCATCGCTTCCCTGGAACAATGTGCAGAGTCCCAAATAAACATGGAATGCGGACACTGATATCAATACTTCATGACCTCCTGCACAGAGACGTTGAAGATGACGCTCATGGCAGTCCCACTATCATTTCCCCTGGTCTTACCAACACTTGAATTTCGATCTCGTTGTGAAGCGCATGTAAAGAAGGACCAGTGCAAGGAGTTTATATGACCAGAGTTCATATTTACCTCATGTGGCGCAGGCCACAGTGAGAGTGGATAGAGGCTGGGTTTATCCTCAACACATGAAGGCTGGGTTTATCCTCAACACATGAAGGCTGGGTTTATCCTCAACACATGAAGGCTGGGTTTATCCTCAACACATGAAGGCTGGGTTTATCCTCAACACATGAAGGCTGGGTTTATCCTCAACACATGAAGGCTGGGTTTATCCTCAACACATGAAGGCTGGGTTTATCCTCAACACATGAAGGCTGGGTTTATCCTCAACACATGAAGGCTGGGTTTATCCTCAACACATGAAGGCTGGGTTTATCCTCAACACATGAAGGCTGGGTTTATCCTCAACATATGAAGGCTGGGTTTATCCTCAACACATGAAGGCTGGGTTTATCCTCAACACATGAAGGCTGGGTTTATCCTCAACACATGAAGGCTGGGTTTATCCTCAACACATGAAGGCTGGGTTTATCCTCAACACATGAAGGCTGGGTTTATCCTTAACACATGAAGGCTGGGTTTAAGGTTTTTGGCGGTTGGTGGAGGTAGCTGAACGCTAGCGGCTTTAATGACCCTGGTAGTTAACAGGTCTAAGCCCAAACAACCTAATAACCTACTCATACCAATGCCACATCAACCATACAGAACAAACCAGCAAACCTGATAACTACAGTCGACCGTTACAGGTCATTAGTACATCTGAGAATTGATCCGTTACATAAAGGTGATTATTTAATATAAAGATGATCAGTGAGGTAGAATGACAAGGAGGCATTAAACTAAGTCATTATCTTGTCCCCTGATGAACTGAGCAAGTCTTCTCCACCAACATCCACCAACACAGGCACCTCCCCGTCCCAACATCTCCACCAACACCCACCACCACAGTCACCTCCCTGTGCCAACATCTCCACCAACACCCAGCACCACAGTCACCTCCCTGTGCCAACATCTCCACCAACACCCAACACAACAGTCACCTCCCTGTGCCAACATCTCCACCAACACCCAGCACCACAGTCACCTCCCTGTGCCAACATCTCCACCAACACCCAACACAACAGTCACCTCCCTGTGCCAACATCTCCACCAACACCCAACACAACAGTCACCTCCCTGTGCCAACATCTCCACCAACACCCAACACAACAGGCACCTCCCCATGGCAACATCTCCAACACTACTACGGCCAGGATAGTCAACCATACAGCAGCCAGGATAGTCAACCATACAGCAGCTAGGATAATCAACCATACAGCAGCCAGGATAATCAACCATACAGCAGCCAGGATAATCAACCATACAGCAGCTAGGATAATCAACCATACAGCAGCCAGGATAATCAACCATACAGCAGCCAGGATAATCAACCATACAGCAGCCAGGATAGTCTACCATACAGCAGCCAGGATAGTCAACCATACAGCAGCCAGGATAATCAACCATACAGCAGCCAGGATAGTCAACCATACAGCAGCCAGGATAGTCAACCATACAGCAGCCAGGATAGTCAACCATACAGCAGCCAGGATAGTCAACCATACAGCAGCTAGGATAGTCAACCATACAGCAGCTAGAATAGTCAACCATACAGCAGCCAGGATAGTCAACCATACAGCAGCCAGGATAGTCAACCATACAGCAGCCAGGATAATCAACCATACAGCAGCCAGGATAGTCAACCATACAGCAGCTAGAATAGTCAACCATACAGCAGCCAGGATAGTCAACCATACAGCAGCCAGGATAGTCAACCATACAGCAGCCAGGATAGTCAACCATACAGCAGCCAGGATAATCAACCATACAGCAGCTAGGATAGTCAACCATACAGCAGCCAGGATAGTCAACCATACAGCAGCCAGGATAGTCAACCATACAGCAGCCAGGATAGTCAACCATACAGCAGCCAGGATAGTCAACCATACAGCAGCCAGGATAATCAACCATACAGCAGCCAGGATAGTCAACCACACAGCAGCCAGGATAGTCAACCACACAGCAGCCAGGATAGTCAACCACACAGCAGCTAGGATAGTCAACCATACAGCAGCCAGGATAATCAACCACACAACAGCCAGGATAATCAACCATACAGCAGCCAGGATAATCAACCATACAGCAGCCAGGATAGTCTACCATACAGCAGCCAGGATAGTCAACCATACAGCAGCCAGGATAGTCAACCATACAGCAGCCAGGATAGTCAACCACACAGCAGCCAGGATAGTCAACTACGCTGCAGCTAGGATAATCAACCATACAGCAGCCAGGATAGTCAACCACACAGCAGCCAGGATAGTCAACCACACAGCAGCCAGGATAGTCAACCACACAGCAGCTAGGATAGTCAACCATACAGCAGCCAGGATAATCAACCACACAGCAGCCAGGATAATCAACCATACAGCAGCCAGGATAATCAACCATACAGCAGCCAGGATAGTCTACCATACAGCAGCCAGGATAGTCAACCATACAGCAGCCAGGATAGTCAACCACACAGCAGCCAGGATAGTCAACCACACAGCAGCTAGGATAGTCAACCATACAGCAGCCAGGATAATCAACCACACAACAACCAGGATAATCAACCATACAGCAGCCAGGATAATCAACCATACAGCAGCCAGGATAGTCTACCATACAGCAGCCAGGATAGTCAACCACACAACAACCAGGATAGTCAACCATACAGCGGTGAGGATAGTCAACATTCACCACCATCATCCCAACCCAACACTGGTTCACTCCCGCCCACTAACCTTACCATCCCTTCCTATCACACACAAACGCACGCGATAATCACATCCCTAACGTCATTAACCAACTCATCATAACTACGTCCATCACCTCCACCACACCACACCACGCCACACCACACCACACCACACCACGCCACACCACCTCCCCCACAACTGATATCTCTCCTCATGCTGTCTGTCCCCCTTTCGACTCCTCCACCACCCCAGGTCTCCATCCTCCCTACCCCGCGGGCGTCCCTGGAGTGCCATCCACAGGGCGGCGGCCAGACAATGAGCCGCTGAGTGGAGTAATCTGATTGTGAGGAGCGCCGATGGTCAGTGAGGGACCACCGCCGCTTCTTGCACTCTTGACCTCGGTATTACTGGCCCGACGCGCCCTCCCTCACCTCCCTTACCTCCTCCTCCTCCTCCGCCTCTCGTCCGCGCCAACCCTGCTCTACCCACATCTTGTTTTACACACACACATAAACACGCTCTATACGTACATATATATATATACATATATATATATATATATATTTCTTTTCTTTTAAACTATTCGCCATTTCCCGCGTTAGCGAGGTAGCGTTAAGAACAGAGGACTGGACATATATATATATATATATATATATATTCCAATGAATCCAAGGGGAAAATGAAACATGGTAAGTTCCCAAGTGCACTTTCGTGTAATAATCACATCATCAGGGGAGACACAAGAGAGAAATATAACATGCGATTGTCCAATTGGACAATTACATGTTTACCAAATGGCGTCCTAGCTTCGTCTCTTCGATGTATATTAACTGACTGTTATATTTCTCTCTTGTGTCTCCCCTGATGATGTGATTATTACACGAAAGTGCACTTGGGAACTTATCGTGTTTCATTTTCCCCGTGGACTCATAGGAATATCTTGATCACGCGCAAAATTGTGATCTTTTCCAATTTATATATATATATATATATATATATATATATATATATATATATATATATATATATATATATATATATATATATATATATATATATATTTTTTTTTTTTTTTTTATACTTTGTCGCTGTCTCCCGCGTTTGCGAGGTAGCGCAAGGAAACAGACGAAAGAAATGGCCCCCCCCCCCCATACACATGTACATACACACATCCACACACGCAAATATACATACCTACACAGCTTTCCATGGTTTACCCCAGACGCTTCACATGCCTTGCTTCAATCCACTGACAGCACGTCAACCCCTGTATACCACATGACTCCAATTCACTGTATTTCTTGCCCTCCTTTCACCCTCCTGCATGTTCAGGCCCCGATCACACAAAATCTTTTTCACTCCATCTTTCCACCTCCAATTTGGTCTCCCTCTTCTCCTCGTTCCCTCCACCTCCGACACATATATCCTCTTGGTCAATCTCTCCTCACTCATTCTCTCCATGTGCCCAAACCATTTCAAAACACCCTCTTCTGCTCTCTCAACCACGCTCTTTTTATTTCCACACATCTCTCTTACCCTTACGTTACTTACTCGATCAAACCACCTCACACCACACATTGTCCTCAAACATCTCATTTCCAGCACATCCATCCTCCTGCGCACATCTCTATCCATAGCCCACGCCTCGCAACCATACAGCATTGTTGGAACCACTATTCCCTCAAACATACCCATTTTTGCTTTCCGAGATAATGTTCTCGACTTCCACACATTTTTCAAGGCTCCCAAAATTTTCGCCCCCTCCCCCACCCTATGATCCACTTCCGCTTCCATGGTTCCATCCGCTGACAGATCCACTCCCAGATATCTAAAACACTTCACTTCCTCCAGTTTTTCTCCATTCAAACTCACCTCCCAATTGACTTGTTCCTCAACCCTACTGTACCTAATAACCTTGCTCTTATTCACATTTACTCTCAACTTTCTTCTTCCACACACTTTACCAAACTCAGTCACCAGCTTCTGCAGTTTCTCACATGAATCAGCCACCAGCGCTGTATCATCAGCGAACAACAATTGACTCACTTCCCAAGCTCTCTCATCCCCAACAGACTTCATACTTGCCCCTCTTTCCAGGACTCTTGCATTTACCTCCTTTACAACCCCATCCATAAACAAATTAAACAACCATGGAGACATCACACACCCCTGCCGCAAACCTACATTCACTGAGAACCAATCACTTTCCTCTCTTCCTACACGTACACATGCCTTACATCCTCGATAAAAACTTTTCACTGCTTCTAACAACTTGCCTCCCACACCATATATTCTTAATACCTTCCACAGAGCATCTCTATCAACTCTATCATATGCCTTCTCCAGATCCATAAATGCTACATACAAATCCATTTGCTTTTCTAAGTATTTCTCACATACATTCTTCAAAGCAAACACCTGATCCACACATCCTCTACCACTTCTGAAACCGCACTGCTCTTCCCCAATCTGATGCTCTGTACATGCCTTCACCCTCTCAATCAATACCCTCCCATATAATTTACCAGGAATACTCAACAAACTTATACCTCTGTAATTTGAGCACTCACTCTTATCCCCTTTGCCTTTGTACAATGGCACTATGCACGCATTCCGCCAATCCTCAGGCACCTCACCATGAGTCATACATACATTAAATAACCTTACCAACCAGTCAACAATACAGTCACCCCCTTTCTTAATAAATTCCACTGCAATACCATCCAAACCTGCTGCCTTGCCGGCTTTCATCTTCCGCAAAGCTTTTACTACCTCTTCTCTGTTTACCAAATCATTTTCCCTAACCCTCTCACTTTGCACACCACCTCGACCAAAACACCCTATATCTGCCACTCTGTCATCAGACACATTCAACAAACCTTCAAAATACTCATTCCATCTCCTTCTCACATCACCGCTACTTGTTATCACCTCCCCATTTACGCCCTTCACTGAAGTTCCCATTTGCTCCCTTGTCTTACGCACCCTATTTATCTCCTTCCAGAACATCTTTTTATTCTCCCTAAAATTTACTGATAGTCTCTCACCCCAACTCTCATTTGCCCTTTTTTTTCACCTCTTGCACCTTTCTCTTGACCTCCTGTCTCTTTCTTTTATACTTCTCCCACTCAATTGCATTTTTTCCCTGCAAAAATCGTCCAAATGCCTCTCTCTTCTCTTTCACTAATACTCTTACTTCTTCATCCCACCACACACTACCCTTTCTAAACAGCCCACCTCCCACTCTTCTCATGCCACAAGCATCTTTTGCGCAGTCCATCACTGATTCCCTAAATACATCCCATTCCTCCCCGACTCCCCTTACTTCCATATATTTTTTTTTTTTTTTTTTTTTTTTTCTTCATACTATTCGCAATTTCCCGCGTTAGCAAGGTAGCGTTAAGAACAGTGGACTGAGCCTTCGAGGGAAATCCTCACTTGTCACCCTTCTCTGTTCCTAGTGGAAAATGAAAAACGAGAGGAGAGGATTTCCAGCCCCCCGCTCCCTCCCCTTTTAGTCGCCTTCTACGACGCGCATGGAATACGTGGGAAATATTCTTTCTCCCCTATCCCCAGGGATAATATATATATATATATATATATATATATATATATATATATATATATATATATATATATATATATATATATATATATATATATATATTTTTTTTTTTTTTTTTCCTTTGTCGCTGTCTCCCGCGTTTGCGAGGTAGCGCAAGGAAACAGACGAAAGAAATGGCCCGACCCACCCCCATACACATGTATATACATACGTCCACACACGCAAATATACATACCTACACAGCTTTCCATGGTTTACCCCAGACGCTTCACATGCCCTGATTCAATCCACTGACAGCACGTCAACCCCGGTATACCACATCGCTCCAATTCACTCTATTCCTTGCCCTCCTTTCACCCTCCTGCATGTTCAGGCCTCGATCACACAAAAATCTTTTTCACTCCATCTTTCCACCTCCAATTTGGTCTCCCTCTTCTCCTCGTTCCCTCCACCTCCGACACATATATCCTCTTGGTCAATCTTTCCTCACTCATTCTCTCCATGTGCCCAAACCATTTCAAAACACCCTCTTCTGCTCTCTCAACCACGCTCTTTTTATTTCCACACATCTCTCTTACCCTTACGTTACTTACTCGATCAAACCACCTCACACCACACATTGTCCTCAAACATCTCATTTCCAGCACATCCATCCTCCTGCGCACAACTCTATCCATAGCCCACGCCTCGCAACCATACAACATTGTTGGAACCACTATTCCTTCAAACATACTCATTTTTGCTTTCCGAGATAATGTTCTCGACTTCCACACATTCTTCAAGGCTCCCAGAATTTTCGCCCCCTCCCCCACCCTATGATCCACTTCCGCTTCCATGGTTCCATCCGCTGCCAGATCCACTCCCAGATATCTAAAACACTTCACTTCCTCCAGTTTTTCTCCATTCAAACTCACCTCCCAATTGACTTGACCCTCAACCCTACTGTACCTAATAACCTTGCTCTTATTCACATTTACTCTTAACTTTCTTCTTTCACACACTTTACCAAACTCAGTCACCAGCTTCTGCAGTTTCTCACATGAATCAGCCACCAGCGCTGTATCATCAGCGAACAACAACTGACTCACTTCCCAAGCTCTCTCATCCCCAACAGACTTCATACTTGCCCCTCTTTCCAAAACTCTTGCATTCACCTCCCTAACAACCCCATCCATAAACAAATTAAACAACCATGGAGACATCACACACCCCTGCCGCAAACCTACATTCACTGAGAACCAATATATAATGAGAGAGAGAGAGAGAGAGAGAGAGAGAGAGAGAGAGAGAGAGAGAGAGAGAGAGAGCAACGTATGGGTTCTTCCCTCTCTTTCATTTCTCCTCTCTCATATCCCGCCTCTTCACTCCGTAAACCTTCCTGTATCCGTTCCTATCCATTCCATCCACTCATCTCTTGCCATTCCCCTCCGTCCTTGCCCCTATCTCTCCCTCAGTTATCATCCTTCTATCCCTACTCTGTGCCTCAGTCACCGGCAGTAACGCGCTAGCAACATCGGCAAAATGGACAAAGTTACCCACTTCGCCGCGCGGCCGATGTGAACCGAACAAACGTGCACTGCGTCGTTGTCAGGTTTTGATCATTGCGCGCGAGGTTGCTCGCGTTATGTGCACGCACTTGAGGCAAGCATCACCGCTGACCACTTCCAGGTCAATGAACCAGGGTAACTGCCGTCGTTCTGAATGCACGATTCGATTTCGCTGTCGAAATTCGTTCCAGCTTTGAAGAGTTTTAATGGAAAAGCTAACCATTTACAGTTGTAGTTTTGGGTTTTGATTTTTTTTTTTTTTTGGTTCAGATTTTTTGGGGTTTGGGTTCCAGGATCGAATCCATGACCTTGATTCGCTGCTTCAGATAACCGAGTTGATAGTTTGGAGTTAGAGGTTTCAGCGTGAGGTTCGAATCTATCATTCTGACTCCACCTCTTTGGATAATAATCATGGTCGTGTTTCGGATATATGAGATGAATTCAAAGTTCGAATCTTTGATTCCGAATTACTGATCCAAATGAGCTCATGGCTTAGTGTTTTGTTGATTCAATTAGGCATTAACTTGCTCTAAATTTTCATATTCATGTTTACCATCGAGGCTTCGAAGTCTGTCTCGCGGTACTGAACACTGCGGTGAATCTGACTACTAATTTCAAAGTTTTTGTTAATGAATCCGACGTTCGGATTCATGAATTCCCGTATTTCTTTTCGAAAAGTGACTAGTCTAGGGTTCGAGTTCATTAGTCTAAATCAAACTTCTGGGTAAAGTTTTTCGAATTTGAGTACAGTTTCTTGTTTGGATTTATGGTTTCAAGTTTGTGGTTGCCGAGTCGTAGGTTGAATATGTAGACTGGATTGTGCTTCGTGTCTGCCACTACGATTAGTGGCGTTGGTGGCAGCGCTGGGGTGTGCAATATTAATTAGAAACTGTGGCTTCATTGTCTGGATGGTTTTGCTTACACTGTTTGCTTCAGTAGCGTAAATTAGAAACTCGAAAGTGTGGGCTACATTCGTTGTTTCGGGTTAAGTTCGGATTTTCGGATCTAGGATAATGATCATCTGGATTTCTCCCTTGTTTACATCTGTTGTTGTGCAGTGTGTCAACACCCCCATCTTCCTCCTCCTACTCCTCCAAGGATTCGTAGTCCAGCTGGTGATTCAGGTTCACCGTCTCGAATCCACTGTTGGTGTGAACCTTTAACAATCATTTTGTTTTAATCAGTTTAGAAGACGATGAAATTTGTTGTGATGCATATACGAACACACACACACACACACACACACACACACACATATATATATATATATAAATATATATATTTATACAGCGCTGGTGGCTGATTCATGTGAGAAACTGCAGAAGCTGGTGACTGAGTTTGGTAAAGTGTGTGAAAGAAGAAAGTTAAGAGTAAATGTGAATAAGAGCAAGGTTATTAGGTACAGTAGGGTTGAGGGTCAAGTCAATTGGGAGGTAAGTTTGAATGGAGAAAAACTGGAGGAAGTAAAGTGTTTTATATATCTGGGAGTGGATCTGGCAGCGGATGGAACCATGGAAGCGGAAGTGGATCATAGGGTGGGGGAGGGGGCGAAAATCCTGGGAGCCTTGAAGAATGTGTGGAAGTCGAGAACATTATCTCGGAAAGCAAAAATGGGTATGTTTGAAGGAATAGTGGTTCCAACAATGTTGTATGGTTGCGAAGCGTGGGCTATGGATAGAGTTGTGCGCAGGAGGATGGATGTGCTGGAAATGAGATGTTTGAGGACAATGTGTGGTGTGAGGTGGTTTGATCGAGTAAGTAACGTAAGGGTAAGAGAGATGTGTGGAAATAAAAAGAGCGTGGTTGAGAGAGCAGAAGAGGGTGTTTTGAAATGGTTTGGGCACATGGAGAGAATGAGTGAGGAAAGATTGACCAAGAGGATATATGTGTCGGAGGTGGAGGGAACGAGGAGAAGTGGGAGACCAAATTGGAGGTGGAAAGATGGAGTGAAAAAGATTTTGTGTGATCGGGGCCTGAACATGCAGGAGGGTGAAAGGAGGGCAAGGAATAGAGTGAATTGGATCGATGTGGTATACCGGGGTTGACGTGCTGTCAGTGGATTGAATCAGGGTATGTGAAGCGTCTGGGGTAAACCATGGAAAGCTGTGTAGGTATGTATATTTGCGTGTGTGGACGTATGTATATACATGTGTATGGGGGTGGGTTGGGCCATTTCTTTCGTCTGTTTCCTTGCGCTACCTCGCAAACGCGGGAGACAGCGACAAAGCAAAAAAAAAAAAATGTATAAATATATATATATATATATATATATATATATATATATATATATATATATATATATATATATATATATGTATGTATGTATACATAAATAGTAATGAAATAAATGCACAAGAGTTCGCCCATACATACCACAATAAACGTGTAGCAATGGGGCTCGAACCCACGCCCGCTAGGCGAGGGGTAGGGAAACGAACCATGGTCTACTGACCTCTCACTGACCAAACATCTGCAACGCCACCACAACCACAACACACGTCACAATACCTGGCACATCAATGATACAACCATAACCCCTGGCAACACATCCATCACCATCCCTCACAACACATCCATCACCATCCCTGGCAACACATCCATCTGCATCCCTCACAACACATCCACCACCACCCCTGGCAACACATCCATCAACACCCCTAGCAACACATCCATCAACACCCCTAGCAACACATCCATCAACACCCCTAGCAACACATCCATCAACACCCCTAACAACACATCCATCACCATCCCTGGCAACACATCCATCAGCATTCCTCACAACACATCCATCACCATCCCTGGCAACACATCCATCTGCATCCCTCACAACACATCCACCACCACCCCTGGCAACACATCCATCAACACCCCTAGCAACACATCCATCAACACCCCTAGCAACACATCCATCAACACCCCTAGCAACACATCCATCAACACCCCTAACAACACATCCATCAACACCCCTAGCAACACATCCATCACCACCTCTGACAACACATCCATCAACACCCCTAGCAACACATCCATCAACACCCCTAGCAACACATCCATCAACACCCCTAACAACACATCCATCAACACCCCAACAACACATCCATCAACACCCCTGGCAACACATCCATCAACACCCCTAGCAACACATCCATCAACACCCCTAGCAACACATCCATCACCATCCCTCACAACACATCCATCAACATCCCTAACAACACATCCATCAACACCCCTAGCAACACATCCATCAACACCCCTAGCAACACATCCATCAACACCCCTAACAACACATCCATCAACACCCCTAGCAACACATCCATCACCACCTCTGACAACACATCCATCAACACCCCTAGCAACACATCCATCAACACCCCTAGCAACACATCCATCAACACCCCTAACAACACATCCATCAACACCCCAACAACACATCCATCAACACCCCTGGCAACACATCCATCAACACCCCTAGCAACACATCCCTCAACATCCCTAGCAACACATCCATCACCATCCCTCACAACACATCCATCAACATCCCTAACAACACATCCATCAACACCCCTAGCAACACATCCATCAACACCCCTAGCAACACATCCATCAACACCCCTAACAACACATCCATCAACACCCCTAGCAACACATCCATCACCACCTCTGACAACACATCCATCAACACCCCTAGCAACACATCCATCAACACCCCTAGCAACACATCCATCAACACCCCTAACAACATATCCATCAACACCCCAACAACACATCCATCAACACCCCTGGCAACACATCCATCAACACCCCTAGCAACACATCCATCAACACCCCTAGCAACACATCCATCACCATCCCTCACAACACATCCATCAACATCCCTAACAACACATCCATCAACACCCTAGCAACACATCCATCACCATCCCTCACAACACATCCATCAACATCCCTCACAACACATCCATCACCACCCCTGGCAACACATTCATCAACACCAGTAACAACACATCCATCACCATCCCTGCCAACACGTCCATCAACACCCCTAACAACACATCCATCAACACCCCTAGCAACACATCCATCAGCAACCCCAACAACACATCCATCAACACCCCTAGCAACACATCCATCAACACCAGTAACAACACATCCATCACCATCCCTGCCAACACATCCATCAACACCCCTGACAACACATCCATCAACACCCCTAGCAACACATCCATCACCATCCCTCACAACACATCCATCAACATCCCTAACAAAACATCCATCAACACCCCTAGCAACACATCCATCAACACCCCTAGCAACACATCCATCAACACCGCTAGCAACACATCCCTCAGCAACCCCAACAACACATCCATCAACACCTCTAGCAACACATCCATCAACACCCCTAGCAACACATCCATCAACAACCCTAGCAACACATCCATCAACACCCCTAGCAACACATCCATCAACATCCCTAACAACACATCCATCAACACCCCTAGCAACACATCCATCAAGACCCCTAACAACACATCCATCAACACCCCTAGCAACACATCCATCAACACCCCTAGCAACACATCCATCAACACCCCTAGCAACACATCCATCACCACCCCTAGCAACACATCCATCAACACCCCTAGCAACACATCCATCAACACCCCTAACAACACATCCATCAACACCCCTAGCAACACATCCATCAACACCCCTAGCAACACATCCATCAACACCCCTAACAACACATCCATCAACATCCCTAGCAACACATCCATCAACACCCCTAGCAACACATCCATCAACACCCCTAGCAACACATCCATCAACACCCCTAGCAACACATCCATCAACACCCCTAGCAACACATCCATCAACACCCCTAGCAACACATCCATCAACAGCCCTAGCAACACATTCATCAACACCCCTAGCAACACATCCATCAACACCCCTAGCAACACATCCATCACCATCCCTCACAACACATCCATCAACACCCCTAGCAACACATCCATCAACACCCCTAGCAACACATCCATCAACACCCCTAGCAACACATCCATCAACACCCCTAGCAACACATCCATCAACACCCCTAGCAACACATCCATCAACACCCCTAGCAACACATCCATCATCACCCCTGGCAACACATCCATCAACACCCCTAGCAACACATCCATCAACACCCCTAGCAACACATCCATCAACACCCCTAGCAACACATCCATCAACACCCCTAGCAACACATCCATCAACACCCCTAGCACACCTCTGACAACACATCCATTAACATCCCTAGCAACACATCCATCAACACCTCTGGCAACACATCCATCAACAGCCCTAGCAACACATCCATCAACAGCCCTAGCAACACATCCATCAACACCCCTAGCAACACATCCATCAACACCCCTAGCAACACATCCATCAACATCCCTAACAACACATCCATCAACAGCCCTAGCAACACATCCATCAACACCCCTAGCAACACATCCATCAACACCCCTAGCAACACATCCATCAACACCCCTAGCAACACATCCATCAACACCCCTAACAACACATCCATCAACACCCCTAGTAACACATCCATCAACACCCCTAGCAACACATCCATCAACACCCCTAGCAACACATCTCAGCAAGAGATGGTAAAGATGGTTGGAGGCAACACAGACAGTGCCGTGGCGTTGCCTGCTCGTTTCATAACTTGAAGGCATCAATCTTGTCAAGCTTACCTCCAAAAATTACAATTAATGGGCCACTCAGGCTTGGATTTTTCGTGACTTTGATAATAAGGTTTGCCTAGTTTTACACACTTCGTCCCAAGGTTAATCTTCACCTTGGTGTTGCTGTGAAAATTTCCAGTGTAATGGATTGTTTGTGTCCCTGGGGTGGGTAGGAGGGTCTGGCGATGACTCCATCTGGCTCAGGGTCAGGGAACACAAGTGTCTGGGAACACAAGTGTCAGGGAACACCACGGTCAGGGAACACTAGGGTCAGGGAACACCAGGGTCAGGGAACACCACGGTCAGGGAATATCAGGGTAAGGGAACACAAGTGTCAGGGAACATCAAGGTCTGGGAACACAAGTGTCAGGGAACACCAGGGTCAGGGAACACCACGGTCAGGGAACACTAGGGTCAGGGAACAACAGGGTCAGGGAACATCAGGGTCAGGGAACACAAGTGTCAGGGAACACCAGGGTCAGGGAACACTAGGGTCAGGGAACACTAGGGTCAGGGAACAACAGGGTCAGGGAACATCAGGGTCAGGGAACACCAGGGTTAGGGAACACCAGGATCAGGGAATACCAGGGTCATGGTACACCAGGGTCAAGGAACATCCTGGTCAGGGAACACCAGGATCAGGGAACACCAGGGTCAGGGAGCACTTGGGTCAGGGAACACCAGGATCAGGGAACACCAGGATCAGGGAACACCAGGGTCAGGGAACACTAGGATCAGGGAACACCAGGGTTAGGGGATACCAGGATTAGGGAACACCAGGATGATGGAATACCAGGGTCAGGGAACACCAGGGTCAGGGAACACCAGGGTCAGGGAACACCACGGTCAGGGAACACTAGGGTCAGGGAACATCAGGGTCTGGGAACACAAGTGTCAGGGAACACCAGGGTCAGGGAACATCAGGGTCAGGGAACACAAGTGTCAGGGAACACCAGGGTCTGGGAACACAAGTGTCAGGGAACACCAGGGTCAGGGAACACCAGGGTCAGATAACACCAGGGTCTGGGAACACAAGTGTCAGGGAACACCAGGGTCAGGGAACACCAGGGTCAGATAACACCAGGGTCAGGGAACACAAGTGTCAGGGAACACAAGTGTCAGGGAACACTAGGGTCAGGGAACAACAGGGTCAGGGAATATTAGGGTCAGATAACACCAGGGTCAGGGAACACCAGGGTCTGGGAACACCAGGGTCAGGGAACACAAGTGTCAGGGAACACCAGGGTCAGGGAACACCAATCTCAGGGAACACCAGGGTTAGGGAACATCAGGACCAGGGAACACCAGGGTCAGGGAACACGTAACAAGGCATTCTACTTATTGAAGTATCGCTTTATGAACAGATAACCTGTACTGTACGTAACATGTTCAACCCTTGCAATCATTTCACTCTAAAGGAAGATGCTGTAATGAAAGACAAAAAGATCGGGAGGGAAATTCATAGGATTGACTCGTACTTGTTTATAGAATTAATGGATGTTTAGGAGAAAAGCCTGTGTGAATTGCTTTCGCTCACAAACTTTTCCAAAATTGCTTCAGTGATAACAAAATGTGACTAACCCATAAGATGGCAGGAACCATGAATCCCACTACATTTTGATAGTCGATCACAGCCATATTTCTCTATATGAAAGAGCTCTAATGTTACCCTAGACTTTTCTTGAAGTTTCTACTGCCCAAGGCTGTGCTACTTTCAGTAGCAGGGAAATGTAGACTTCTTTGGAGTGGGAAATTATTTGATGAGACTGTACTCACAATGGTACAGCCTCGCTAAAGTTACTTTTCACTCGCAGCGTAATAATGAGCAGGTTGAGTCCTGTAACACCTCCGCTACAAGTATACATGATTTTCTTCATACATATTGGGCAATTCCCGTGTTAGCGAGGTAGCGTCAAAAACAGAAGACTAGCCTTAGAGGGAAAATCCTCATTTGGCCCCTTCCTCTGTTCCCTCTTTTGGAAAAGTAATACATATATATATATATATATATATATATATATATATATATATATATATATATATATATATATATATATAGGGCCCTTTTCATTTGGTACTATTAATCTAAGACTAGATATACTAAGTCGATCCATACGCATTTGGGTGGAGGCTGTATGCTATGTCATTGGCCCTAAACAAAGAAAACGTGCCGGTACATGGTTAACGAAAACGTAGATTCATCCACACTGTTCGCACTTTCTATACCTTCCCTCACATTATCCATACCTTCCCTCACATTATCCATACCTTCCCTCACAGTATCCATACCTTCCCTCACAGTATCCATACCTTCCCTCACATTATCCATACCTTCCCTCACAGTATCCAAACCTTCCCTCACAGTATCCATACCTTCCCTCACAGTATCCATACCTTCCCTCACAGTATCCATACCTTCCCTCACATTATCCACACCTTCCCTCACAGTATCCAAACCTTCCCTCACAGTATCCATATCTTCCCTCACATTATCCATACCTTCCCTCACATTATCCATACCTTCCCTCACAGTATCCATGCTTCCCTCACATTATCCATACCTTCCCTCACAGTATCCAAGATACCCCCCCCCTTCCCTCACAGTATCCATACCTTCCCTCACAGTATCCATACCTTCCCTCACAGTATCCAAACCTTCCCCTCACAGTAACCCATGCCATTCCCCTCACATTATCCATACCTTCCCTCACAGTAATCCATACCTTCCCTCACAGTATCCATACCTTCCCTCACAGTATCCATGCCTTTCCCTCACATTATCCATACCTTCCCTCACAGTATCCATACCATCCCTCACAGTATCCATATACCTTCCCTCACATATCCATACCTTTCCCTCACAGTATCCAAACTCTTCCCTCACAGTATCCATACCTTCCCTCACAGTATCCATACCTTCCCTCACAGTATCCATACCTTCCCTCACATATCCACAACCTCCCTCACAGTATCCAAACCTTCCCTCACATTATCCAGATCTTCCCCTCACAATTATCCATAACTTCCCTCACATTATCCATACCTTCCCTCACAGTATCCATCCTTCCCTCACATATATCCATACCATCCCTCACAGTATCCAAACCTTCCCTCACAGTATCCATACCTTCCCTCACAGTATCCATACCTTCCCTCACAGTATCCATACCTTCCCTCACATTATCCACACCTTCCCTCACAGTATCCAAACCTTCCCTCACAGTATCCATATCTTCCCTCACATTATCCATACCTTCCCTCACATTATCCATACCTTCCCTCACAGTATCCATGCAAGTGAGGGTTCAGGGCCGCGTGACGTCACAAGGCGACCTGCGCGGCCGGGTCTGTGTTTTGGAGCCAGAGTGGGCTGACTGGGTATGTAAAAGCTTAACTAATAATGACATAAAGGTCGAGAACCATATATACAAGTCCAGGTATAACTTGCATATGACCAGCACATGACCTGGGTAATACCATGTTACTCAACCATCTGATACCACAAGACCGGATGGTCGAGTTCCCCTTTGTTCCTTACGATGACATCACCAGTTCCATCGTGAGTCATTCTGCTCACAGACACACCGTCCAGCTCCTACATTATGAGCATCTCCTGGAGTCTATGAGACCAGATCCGCCACTTCCTCTCATGACACAATCATCAGATCCGTAAACAAGGTGACAGTCGTAGCTATTAGTTTGCTTCTTAATAACATAACGAACGTGACATTTGCTTACGTAAATGCGACCGTACATTTTGACATTTTCCTCCCTTTGAAATTTTCATTAGACAGAAAAGCCGTTATTTTTGGTAATGATATTTGACCAGAGATGGGGACCCATGAGTGTAGAACTCTTTCCCTGAACCTTACAAATACGTAACCACACACACACACACACACACACACACACACACACACACACACACGAAACAGAAAACTCGTTTGTGGTGGGGCCATGTTTGGCGTGTCAACAGGGCCACGTGGTACTAAGTCAACAGCCACACGTGGGCTAATGCGACCCAGTTTGCTTGTGACCAACACGACGCCCACCCTGAGTGGACCCGTCAACCTGGTCACTTCTTAACCTTGCTCGAGATGAAATGATTAAGATATGTACTGCTTTCTCTCACACTCCCATACTGTCTTCTCTTATAGTGGTAGGTGGGGAAGAGACCTCACTTCCTCCATCCTGTCTCTATATAGTGGTAGGTGGGAAGGGGCTCTCAGCCCTTCCATCCTGTCTCCATCTATAGTGGTGGGTGGGAGGGAGTCTTCAGCTCCTCCATCCTCTCTCCATCTATAGTGGTGGGTGGGGAGGAGCCCTCAGCTCTTCCATCCTGTCTCCATCTATAGTGGTGGGTGGGGAGGAGCCTTCAGCTCTTCCATCCTGTCTCCATCTATAGTGGTGGGTGGGAGGGAGTCTTCAGCTCCTCCATCCTCTCTCCATCTATAATGGTGGGTGGGAGAGAGTCTTCAGCTCTTCCATTCTTTCTCCATCTATAGTGGTGGGTGTGGAGGAGCCCTCAGCTCTTCCATCCTGTCTCCATCTACAGGGGTAGGTGGGGAGGAGCCTTCAGCTCTTCCATCCTGTCTCCATCTATAGTGGTGGGTGGGAGGGAGTCTTCAGCTCCTCCATCCTCTCTCCATCTATAGTGGTGGGTGTGGCGGAGCCCCCAGCTCTTCCATCCTGTCTCCATCTATAGTGGTGGGTGGGGAGGAGCCCTCAGCTCTTCCATCCTCTCTCCATCTATAGTGGTGGGTGTGGAGGAGCCCTCGCCCTCACCTCTTCCATCCTGTCTCCATCTACAGTGGTGGGTGGGGAGGAGCCTTCAGCTCTTCCATCCTGTCTCCATCTATAGTGGTGGGTGGGAGGGAGTCTTCAGCTCCTCCATCCTGTCTCCATCTATAGTGGTGGGTGGGGAGGAGCCCTCAGCATTTCCATCCTGTCTCCATCTACAGTGGTAGGTGGGGAGGAGCCTTCAGCTCTTCCATCCTGTCTCCATCTACAGTGGTGGGTGGGAGGGAGTCTTCAGCTCCTCTATCCTTGTCTCCATCTTTACTAGCGAGTCGGATGGAGTCTTCTGCTTCCCTGTACTATCACCCACCTTTACAGATCATATTTCTAGGTTACAGCTTTTGAAAACATCCAACAGATATCGGAGCTTCTATCTAGCTTGTTATCTGGCTCTTCCCAATACTTCCATGAACGAAACCAAAATAGGCAACTCAGAGAACAGCTTGGAAAAGGGAGATAAGGATATAATATGCACTGGATTCATGGGCAGTGAAGATGTTTGCTAATGGATCAGACAGACAAACAGATCAACTGTAGACTGATACTGAATATATGGATGTAAAGGTGACTGAAAAGATACAAAATGAGACATACAGGAATGAGTGGAAATAGACATAGCATAGGATAGGTATGACATCAAGCACGTGACTGATGATATATATATATATATATATATATATATATATATATATATATATATATATATATAGAGAGAGAGAGAGAGAGAGAGAGAGAGAGAGAGAGAGAGAGAGAGAGAGAGAGAGAGAGAGAGAGAGAGAGAGAGAGAGGGAGAGTTGACGAATCTTAGAAAATAGAAAACTGCAGAAAAGGTGAGATGAGCAGATAGGTTCAGCGTGTCAGTATGGTTCTAAGTAAGGGATAAATCAGACACAACGACAACAAGAAGGAAAGAGCGCCACAAAAGGGGAGGAAAAATGAGCACATTTGCAGACCACAAGAAAATCCGAGACACATTATCACGCCACGGGAACAGGAGTGCAGAGGAGAGGGGGATAAGAACCTTAAGGTAACCAAAAGAGTAAGTAATATCATCTACATAAGAGAAAACAAGCGTCAAGAGAACAGAGAAATAGTAAACAGATACTAAAAGTTCTGATACACTGGATCTTGGTAATGAGTGGAGGGTATTTTTGTGCACAAGAACACGCAGAGGTTAAAGGATGACAGATATACAAGAGGTTCTTCAACACATTGTGGGAAGACTGTCGAAAACGTACACAGTTAGGAGATGGAGTATGTGAATCAGGGGACAGACGGACACACTGTATCAAATCCCTCAGACTGAGAGAGAGAGAGAGAGAGAGAGAGAGAGAGAGAGAGAGAGAGAGAGAGAGAGAGAGAGAGAGAGAGAGAGAGAGAGAGAGATGTGGCTAAGGAGGCACGCGCTAAAGTTTCTAGTTAAAACGAGCGAATCATGACCTCGTATATGGTCTAGCGTAGCGACCCACAGTCGGCAAGGAAGATGGGAAGGTGTGCTGCTCCCGTCCCGACTGCCTTCCTTGGCAGACGACAACCTACACACAAATACCAGTACTTCTTCAGACTCAGATAAAGAGAGATACCAGAGTGAACGAATCATGTGATACAATGAACGATTTCGAGCTAGAGGAAATCATAGTACACTAGCTGTTTCATCTAGCTGAGAAGGAGTTAATTTCTCAGAAGAGCCGATATCGCACGGGCAGAAACTTGCCTCAGTCGACGCCATGTCAGTTGGAAAGGTAGAATCATGAAGTTTATGAAATAAGGAAAGCAAGGAGGATCATAGTAAGTTCCTCTGGTGATTATAGTCTCGACGCTTGAGGAAGATTTGGATATGGGAAGAGGGAAAGACACAAGGATGAGAACTCCACGGCTTCCCTGTGCGAGGAATGATTGAGGCGTCATGACAGCTCATCCTCGTGTACTTAGTCTCCGCACTGAGACTATGGGAAGCAGCAGCCACTCATGTAACGTGGATCCAGGTCTAAGTAACTGGGATATACGCAAACTGCTCACAAGAACAGAGACCGAGGTGATGTTTGTGGAACACAGAACGAGAAGCAAAGGCCAAAGAGACTCTTGAAGATATGGTAATAGCTGCTAGGGAAAAGATAGCCATGGCACCTACACGACAAAACTAACTTTTAGGAAATGTTCTATGTTCATTACCTGGAATTTCTAGGATATGGGTATGCCTGGCAGGCTGATGTTCTGTCAGGACTGTGTTGTATTTTTTAGAAACGTGAAAGGAGTAAATAAAGTGAGAATCAGGAAGAGAGATATAGAAAGAAATAGCATTTTTGGAAAGGCTTTGATTTAACCAAGTTAATGTTTCTTATTTCGAGATGGTGCAGTCGGAACTGAGAAAGGAAATGTATTCAGTGCCAGAGAAAGAATGAAAACGGAGAGAGGAAAGGAGGGAAAGTGAGTTACAGAATGTAAAGTGAAATCATCAGCACAAACGAGGATGGCGTAAGACGCTAGAGGGACATAAATTCATTTATGGAAAACAGATAATAGTGCTGGTGATGAGGGAAACCTTGTGGAACACCTTTGTGGACAGATAAAGAGGGAAAAGTAGTTCCATCAACGAGTGCCGTGATGGAGCGACGGGTAAGAAAATGATATGTTTCTATGTTTTATTGGATGTGTAAAAGAACGGTTTACTTGGATATGTTAAGATATTCTCTGATTACCAAATGGCGTCCATAGATAAGTGTCGCGACTTTCTCTGCCGAAAACGATGGCTTTTGATGAGACCATTGAGAAATACGTGGTGTCTCATGTATGTCTGTAATGACGAGTGAACGTCTTTACTTCGGAACTTTTGCTCTTTTTAGGTGAAGGTTTTCAGACGCTGCAGGTTGATTAATTCATGCCATTTTGATGCCTCTGATATTCTTCTAACGTTTTCATGCTTCTGATATTCTTCTAACGTTTTGATGCCTCTGACATCAATCTAACGTTTTGATGCCTCTGATATTCTTCTAACGTTTTTATGCCTCCGATATTCTTCTAACGTTTTGATGCCTCTGACATCCATCTAACGTTTTGATGCCTCTGATTTTTTTCGAAGAAAAATCTTCATGCTTCCGTGCAAGCATTCATATATAGCTAGGTAGTGACGGGAAATAAATCATTCGCTTATATACTCGATGTTGAAATATCATAGGTTATCCAGCGAACAGAGAGATCCGGTGAGAGAGAGAGAGAGAGAGAGAGAGAGAGAGAGAGAGAGAGAGAGAGAGAGAGAGAGAGAGAGAGAGAGAGAGAGAGATGTGTGGTCAAGTCTTTCTCTGTGAAGATTGTAGGATCGTTTCCCAGCGAGGATAGATGAAGTCAGTAAGGCGATAGTAACGACAATTTATATTTTCGATCAGTTGCCCAACGCCACACTGTCTTTCGCCTACGCCAGCTGACCAGCGGGCCTCACTTTCGGTGAAGTAGAATACATAATTAGCTGAACCATATCATGTTTACAGGTGTAGAGATGACCGTGAACACAAGTTGTATTTCCCCAAACCCTTCACTTGGGCTATAACTAAACGTCAGCATTTATTTAAACTGAACTCAGCTTTTTTTCCATAACACAGAGATGTTACCAGCGGTGGAAGGGGTCCTATCTCGCTTTTCATCTCTCTCTCTCTCTCTCTCTCTCTCTCTCTCTCTCTCTCTCTCTGTATGTCTCTAGTTCGCCCAACCTGACTGACAATTGCACAACATATATCAGGGTTCGGCTGTGGCATGTGGGAGTAAAAATAGTAATGGAATACCCTGACGCGCTCAGCACTGTAAACTGTGGCGGGAAATTTATTGTTTATTGGATGTATCGGTCGACATCATCCATTACTGAAGTTGGTCGTGGCTTGTCACGCCCAGAACTTTGTCACCTGATTTAATGTTACATCGGCATTTATCGGAGTGGGATGGCAACGACAGTATTAATGAATCCACCATTACGCTGGAACAGAGTCAAGGCAGATGTTTTAGACACACACAGCGACCTCGATGTACAAACGCTGAAGATGATGGTCTCCCATTGAAGGACATTATGACAGTGCTTATCAGTCACTGGACATGGCTATGTTTTGTCAAGTACGCGGTCGGTCTGCATGGACGATGGTGCAAAGGTATGGAGTTCGTAGCGTGGCGACAGCCCCTCTTGGAGGCCTTGAGAAGGGCTGTCAGGACGTGCGGATAACGACGTCTGTAGAACATCGAACTGCCTGAGGAGGTCCTCTTCTTACACAGGAACCTGAGATCCTCGAGCTTGTCCTCCTCCACAGACCCCAGAAAGAGACAGAAGTGACGATATCACGTTCTCTACCTCCCATAGCCACACCATGATACCTGGTCACCAGCCGTAGCCTCACCATGATACCTGGTCACCAGCCGTAGCCTCACCATGATACCTGGTCACCAACCGTACCCTCACCATGATACCTGGTCACCAACCATAGCCTCACCATGATACCTGGTCACCAACCGTAGCCTCACCATGATACCTGGTCACCAGCCGTAGCCTCACCATGATACCTGGTCACCAACCGTAGCCTCACCATGATACCTGGTCACCAACCGTAGCCTCACCATGATACCTGGTCACCAACCGTAGCCTCACCATGATACCTGGTCACCAACCGTAGCCTCACCATGATACCTGGTCACCAACCGTAGCCTCACCATGATACCTGGTCACCAACCGTAGCCTCACCATGATACCTGGTCACCAACCGTAGCCACACTATGATACCTGGTCACCAACCGTAACCTCACCATGATACCTGGTCACCAACCGTAGCCACACTATGATACCTGGTCACCAACCGTAACCTCACCATGATACCTGGTCACCAACCGTAGCCACACTATGATACCTGGTCACCAACCGTAACCTCACCATGATACCTGGTCACCAACCGTAGCCACACTATGATACCTGGTCACCAAGCGTAGCCTCACCATGATACCTGGTCACCAACCGTAGCCACACTATGATACCTGGTCACCAACCGTAACCTCACCATGATACCTGGTCACCAACCGTAGCCACACTATGATACCTGGTCACCAAGCGTAGCCTCACCATGATACCTGGTCACCAACCGTAGCTTCACCAAGATAATTTCTGCGAGGTAAACCTTTCTACCAAGTTGGAGTCGACAGTTAAGCGCAATACGACCCTTGAACACAGAAGTACGACCCTTGAACACAGTGGTACGACCCTTGAACGGAGTGGTACATCCCCTTGAACACAGTGACACGACCCTATAACACAGTGGTACGACCCTTGAACACAGCGGTACGGCCCTTGAACACAGTGGTACGACCCTTGAACACAGTGGTACGACCCTTGAACGCAGTGGTACATCCCCTTGAACACAGTGACACGACCCTTTAACACAGTGGTACGACCCTTGAACCCAGTGTACGACCCTTGAACGCAGTGGTACGACCCTTGAATACAGCGGTACGACCCTTGAACACAGTGGTACGACCCTTGAACCCAGTGTGCGACCCTTGAACACAGCGGTACGACCCTTGAACGCAGTGGTATGACCCTTGAACGCAGCGGTACGACCTCTGAACGCAGTGGTACGACCCTTGAACGCAGTGGTATGACTTGAGCAAACACTACGACCTTTGGGTATGACGAACTGATCTTTGACCTGACTCACTTTCGCCAAGGACGTCATCAGTGTTGCTTCACTGAGAGACCGAGTCGAAAATGGAACATATTTCCACGAGAAAAAGACGTGTATGGCGAAGAAAGAGTTATCACTTTCTGTGTGTTTCTCCATCAAAATCCATAGAGAAAACGGAAATCTTACATAAAGATACATACACCAGTGGACACTCTGCTTATACATGAGAAATGTGTATGATATGGCTTGAATATGACGGGATATCAAATGACATAAGGTGTGATGGCTCGGTTCGTAGCCACAGACCGGAACAAAATGTCTACCTTTGCTTGGGTGAGGAAAATGTTGCTGGAGGAAAGGCTTTGTCTAAACCAGTACAGCTATGGTCATCATGTGGCAGGGTTAATGAAGCGTACACTACCCATGGAATGGAGCATTCCAATGGGCTGGAAGAATCCCATGGGCTGGAACATACCCGCCTCCCTCCCAGCCAGTATTAATGTCTGTAACGAGAACAAATCTATCCACTCCGTCGGTAGTCGTCGCGATTCCACATAGCCATCCATCTCCTTCAGTCTGAACTGTATCCTTTTCCGTGAACTATCCTTTTCTGTTAACTTTCAGTAACCTCTCCACAAGTCCTTTCCAGGACCCCTTCCACAAGTCATTTCCAGTACCCCTTCCACAAGTCATTTCCAGTAACCCCCTCTACATGTCATCACTAGTAACTCCCTCCACAAGTCGTTCTCAGTAACTCCTCCACAAGTCACTTCTAGTCCCTCCTGCAAAAGACGTTATGCTCCACATCCATTGCTCAGGAGAGAGAGAACATGTGCTTCCCTCATTCACGTAGGTCTCCAACCAGGCCACCATAGTCACAGCTGCGACCAGGAGTGTGGTCCACCTCCGTGTAACATTACCTCACACACACACACACACACACACACACACACACGTCCCTTACATCGCCGGGGCTACAGCGATCATTTTCGCCAGCGTTTCAGACTCTGGCCTTCATACCACCACCTTCTGGTGATATCCATACCTGATAATGACGAACATTTCCATTTGCACAGTGCAGACAGCCGCATGTAATGTTTACCCATTTGTAGTCTACGAATCGAGAGGTAAGTGGGCTTATGAGATGAGGCTGCCTCGTAGGAACACCATTGGATTGGTTCATACGATTACCAGGTCATACTGGAAAGGGAGCGAGTCGCTTCGGTGGCCACAATATCCCATCCTAGGCAGATTCCAATTCTAAGTTAATTATCTGTATGGATTTTTACCTTTGTGCTGCGAGCAATGTAAAAGTTATCCTTTGTAGATGAACGAGACTACTTTCATCGCTTCCCACACGTGCATCCACCAACTGTTTTTGTGTTCGATCAAGTTTCTATTAACATTCTGCTTAACGACAGCTTTCTAGCTCATGAAATTTCAGTATCGTATGGAAGTGGACAATGGATCCCAACGGCAAT
This sequence comes from Panulirus ornatus, assembly GCF_036320965.1. Taxonomy (NCBI): domain Eukaryota; kingdom Metazoa; phylum Arthropoda; class Malacostraca; order Decapoda; family Palinuridae; genus Panulirus; species Panulirus ornatus. Next base: position 7,150,862 of record NC_092256.1, on the reverse strand, counting down.
ACATTTCTACAATTCGTTTGCAGGCTTATAGGACTCATAGGAATATATATATATATATATATATATATATATATATATATATATATATATATATATATATATATATATATATATATCTTTTCTTTCTTTCAAACTATTCGCCATTTCCCGCATTAGCGAGGTAGCGTTAAGAACAGAGGCCTGGGCCTTTGAGGGAATACCCCCACCTGGCCCAATTCTCTGTTCCTTCTTTTGGAAAATTAAAAAAAAATGAGAGGGGAGGATTTCCAGCCCCCCGCTCCCTCCCCTTTTAGTCGCCTTCTACGACACGCAGGGAATACGTGGGAAGTATTCTTTCTCCCCTATCCCCAGGGGGAATATATATATATATATATATATATATATATATATATATATATATATATATATATATATATATATATACATATATACAGATAGATACATAGAGAGAGAGACAGATAGATGGATAGATAGATACATAGATAGATAGATAGACGGATAGACAGATAGATAGATAGGTAGATTGATAGACAGACATAGATAGATAGACTGATAGATTATTAGATGGACAGATAGACAGATAGATGGATAGATAGATAGATAGACAGATAGATAGATAGATAGATAGACAGATAACTGCTGTCTTAATTACTGATACCTAGCTATAGGGTCACTCCCGGATATCAGCTCTATGTTGAGACGGAAGGAAGCCACAAGGACCTCACCTCGTTACTACCCTCGTTACTGGGGGGTCTCAATGGTCGTTAATGGGTCAAGTGAAGGGAAGCCGCGACGCGCAATAACCTGGCAGGCACGAAATGGAACCACACACGTAGGTGGATAGAGGTGAGCATAGCTTACAATGCATGTAATCACACTGTACATGTTGCCAGACGATGGTGGCGAAGATATCGTGTCCTGAGAGATCGTGTCCTGAGAGAGAGAGAGAGAGAGAGAGAGAGAGAGAGAGAGAGAGAGAGAGAGAGAGAGAGAGAGAGATTTATCTGCTTATGAGCAGGAAATGGTGAGGAAGCGCGGCTAAGTTGATTCACACAATCTTACATGTTCAGATTCCTAGGAAAGAAAAAAGAAAGATATTATTTGTAGGATCAAGACCCACGCAGTGTTAGATGTGAGGATGAGTCCGATAGTTTCATGGCATTATATATATATATACGTTTCCGTTTCCCCTATGAGAATTTCTTTCAATTAAGTCATGCTATCAAACAACTAATATCACGTGCCTTTTGCAAAGAAAAAAATGACTTTTTTTTTTTACACGTTACATGCGAGAATTGAACGAAACGTAACATCTCGCCTGTCACCGAATTTCCACCTTTCTTGCCACAGCAAATAGGATCTAGAACGTTAGTTGTGACACTTACGTCACTGTAAATAAAGTTTGAATTCTAAATGTTACCTTAGTGCAACTGTCAGTAAGCGCTAGATCCTTATAAGACTGTACATAAGCACAAGACCCTTAAATGTCACCAGTATACCACTGTAATTTCTTCTTTATGTTGAAGGCTCCAGTCACAGGCAAAAGTCCACGTCAAGGCTGGGCCTTCATTGAAAAACAGAGAGGATCATAAAAGGGAAAAAAGAAGAGGAAAGGATAAGTATTTACGAATCTTTGGAGAAAGTGAAAAAGCTGTCTTCTGAAATGTGCCAGGTCATAGTTATTGGGAAAGACATGAGAAAGTAGAAAGTTACAAAGCTTCGACATGTAGGGAAAGAAACAGGTAACAAAACGGCCCACCCTTGAGTTGCCGACAACCCCACAGTAAGCTGTGACGCAGAAGCCTGCCGAGTATTGCGTGGTCTAGCTAATAGTTGGGCACACAAACGGCCTGCTCTCAGGAGCGAAAACCAGAGTAATACCTGAAGAAGAGGGAACTTGAACCGATAATGACGCGCAGGGCAAGGGGGTCAAGATTGGAAGTTAGCCTGGCATAGTTTATAAGACGGACCGCTTTCGACTCAACAATGTCAAGCACGGATGCAGAGCTAGAACCACCCCAGATGTGAGAGCAGTACTCCACACAAGGACGAATCAATCCTTTGTATAAACGGAACATCTGTTCAGAAGAAAAGAAGTTTCGACATTCAAACAGAACACTCAGTTTCTTAGATGCAGACTTAGCTATTCCCGTAAAGTGAAGTTTCCAAGAAACCCTAAGAGTGGATGTTACAGTAATACCAAGTATGTTCATTGAGTCAAGAGGTGGAATTACAGAATCGTCAAAGGAGAGACGAGAGTTGTGATGATTTTGCGATAGAAAGATGGGTAGAAATTGGGTCTTGGAGGCACTAAACTTAACTAGAAGTCACGTACCCTACTGAGATATCCTAAGTCTGAGTTTATTGAGGAAGATGGGTCAAGACGAGATACAGATTGAGCGAGAAAAGGAACAAAATTAAAGGATGTTGATGGAGAAGAGGGGGGGGGGGGGTGAGAGAATAATCCATCAACAACCACAGAGATAGATCGGCCGGAGAGGAAGCAAGATATGAAGGAGCAAAGTGAGGGAGGGGTCAAAAGAAGATGAGACCCCGATACCACACCCTGTCAAGAGCTTTGTACATATCAAGGGCAACCTCACACGACTCTCCAAAATCTATAAGGGATGATGACTAAATATTAGTAATACAGGAAAGAATTTCACCAGTGGATCTCGCCTTACTGAAGCCATAAAGGTGATCAAAGAGACGCACTAGATCCTAGGATCTCAACAATATAGCACAGTAAAAGAAGCACGAGATCCTTAGATGTCACTAATATACCGCTGTAAATAAGCACTAGATCCTTTTACCTTTAGATGTCACCAATATACTACTGCAGATATATTTAAGTAATCAGAGATAATAATGTCAATTACATGAAGACCTACACATTGCCATTTCTTTAACATTTCTCTCTATTTTTCTCCTCTTCTTGGTCACCTTCGAGTCATTTTTATCTGAGACCTTACTGGGACGATGAGAGACAACTGACCTGTCATGTGGTCCTAACAGGAGTGTTGTTTGTGGTACAGGTCCACTCACGTACCTGTGGGAGAGAGAGAGAGAGAGAAAGTTAGTACAAACATCATCTATGACTGAGTCAAGTTCGTATGGTCTCATATACATCAGGTTCCTGTTGATCTAAGGGGCGTACATATCTAAGAGAACTGCGTATCTAAGGGGCCTGGATGTCCAAGGGACCTGCATATCATAAACAATAATAAGATTCTGTGAGGATTATTGACACTCACAACCTGAAATATCAGTCCCCTACAGTGACACGTATTACTGTGGTGTTTTGTGTGCCCTGGGCTACCGCCGCCTGGCCAGCCTTCAAGCACTCAGCTCCGTCATACAACTGGGGAGGTCGGACGGCGACCTGTCCCATTAACACATCCATATCGCTTAGGTTTCCGCAGGAGGACGTACGGCCGAGTCCCTCTCCCGCTTAACGACCCTCGTGACGAGTTTACCGAGTGGTGAACCCAGAGAGTGTGGCGGTAACCCGAGCCACCTACCTCACTCCACGTCCCTGGTAACGGTAAGTATGTAGACTGATCGTTTTACTCATGATTGCACCGCCTGAGGAGAGGACGCTCTAGTACCAGCATTGGTAGATAGATAGGTTAATAGCTTAGGTTACCATCCAACATCCCATGGTGTGGGCAAGACATTGCAGGCCTCCGAGGGCCTTGAGTGTGTGGAACTATACAAATATTTGTGAGGATGAGGCATTCACAAGAGTGGGCTGCTGGTCCGCCTCAGAGATGGGCCGAAAACTCCTCGTAGTCAATACATAGATGTATCAAATGATGAACTCTAGATTATCATATTCAAGTTATAGAGGTGGATTGAAGGCCTTATAGGTCTTAATCATGGATACACGTACATGTAAGACTGATTACAAAGGGCCCTCAACCCATCCCAGAGACAGGGTCCTCAGAGCAGCGTAATAGTGGAGCTGAGGGTAGCATACATGAAGCTCTGATTCCCAGACGATGATTTTCAGTCAGTTATTTGCAATATACCTGATCTTCATCACATACCCTTGACGTTGGTTTAAAACACTACAATTGTACCTTTACAGTAAACTAAATACGTCAATAGGCCCCTATGTGTGTGGAATTATCCAGTCTCGTCAGATTAACGATAAGGTATGAGAAATGTCATAGAAGTTAAGACAGTGGCAGACTAGGATGATGGAACCCCAATGAGGACCGCCTCCCTGGTGTTGGCTACACTAGTAAAAGTGAGGCTGTTTAACTGGCTTAGCATTCTCGCCCCTGTCACTCCTGCAGCCCACCACTCGGGTGACGGTCTCAGGCAATAGAGCTCAACCAAATGAAGCACACTTGGTGCGTTCGAGGCCCATCGGGTTACAGTCCTTACAGAACCATTGAGTGCTACTGGAGGTGGCTCAACAAAGACTTGATTCTGTACTCGAACTTGTCGCTGCGACATAAACCTCCTCATTTTGACTGACTACGGCACAAAATCACAGGCAGAGGAGAGGGTGGCTGCTAATTGTATCTGGGTCGGCCTGGTTGCAGAAGACATCTCTTGTGGAGAGAGATACTCTCAACAGAACACACATCTTCTACCTGGAGTCTCCAGGGGAGACCAGACCAAAGAGTGCAGACCGCAGCTTGCTGCTTTACACACAGCCCCTGTGTCTGAGTTGACTTGGATAATAATGCATTTGTGAGAACAGAGGAGAAAAGAGAAAATAATTACAACAATGTCATTCTGATATATCAAACAGACTAGAAGCTGTAACCTGAGGTGAGGAAAAGTTTCAGTACCGTCAAAGAAAAAAAAAAATTCTAAAGAAAAAAAACGTTGTTAGAAAACTCGTTCTCATCACATATTAAGCTTCACTTGGAGGGAGATGCAGGAGCTCAGAGCCTTGTGCTGTGATGCTTTCTCAGTCATCCTCTTCTTTCAGACTTCTTTTAAAGGATCGAAAGACGTGAGGTTATATAACATTGTAATAATGAAAGGTAATGGAAATGAAGTGCTGCCGGCATACTGCCACTCCACCAGCTCACTGCTCTTCTCACGACCAGCTCACTGCTCTTCTCCACACGACCAGCTCACTGCTCTTCTCCACACTTCCAACATACACATCTATTCCTCTGTACAATTTCCACACTCCTCATCAATACAGATATCTGAACCAATAAAAACTGAAGATAAAAGCTAATTAAACAACAAATTTTTACAGGATCTTAAATGGCAAACTTGTTGAGCCGACTACCACATCTGTAACGTCCATTGCCTCACCTCTTGCGTCGACTGCCACACCTGTAGTGTCGAATGCCACACCTGCGGCATCGACTGCCACAGCTGAATTGATGACTGCAACACTTATAGCGTCGACTGCCACACCTGTAGCATCTATTGTCACACCAGTAGCATCGACTACCACAGATGTGGTGTCGACCACCACACTTATAGCGTTGACTGTCACACCTGCAGCGACAAGTGCAACACCAGTAGTGTCGACTACCACAGCTCTGGTGTCGACAGCCACACTTATACCGTTGACTACCACACCTGTAGCGACTGCTGCCACAACAGCAGCGTCGACCACAACACAGTTAGAATACTAACCATTTGTACACCACCACCGTGGTGTAGCGGTTACCGTTGCTGACCATCTGAGGCTGCCCGGGGTCGAGCGCTTAGGTTCTAATCGATAAACTGGGTACATGGGCCAGACTAGGGTATATACATACATATATATATATATATATATATATATATATATATTTTTTTTTTTTTTTTTTTTTTTTTTATACTTTGTCGCTGTCTCCCGCGTTTGCGAGGTAGCGCAAGGAAACAGACGAAAGAAATGGCCCAACCCCCCCCCCATACACATGTACATACACACGTCCACACACGCAAATATACATACCTACACAGCTTTCCATGGTTTACCCCAGACGCTTCACATGCCTTGCTTCAATCCACTGACAGCACGTCAACCCCTGTATACCACATGACTCCAATTCACTCTATTTCTTGCCCTCCTTTCACCCTCCTGCATGTTCAGGCCCCGATCACACAAAATCTTTTTCACTCCATCTTTCCACCTCCAATTTGGTCTCCCTCTTCTCCTCGTTCCCTCCACCTCCGACACATATATCCTCTTGGTCAATCTCTCCTCACTCATTCTCTCCATGTGCCCAAACCATTTCAAAACACCCTCTTCTGCTCTCTCAACCACGCTCTTTTTATTTCCACACATCTCTCTTACCCTTACGTTACTTACTCGATCAAACCACCTCACACCACACATTGTCCTCAAACATCTCATTTCCAGCACATCCATCCTCCTGCGCACATCTCTATCCATAGCCCACGCCTCGCAACCATACAACATTGTTGGAACCACTATTCCCTCAAACATACCCATTTTTGCTTTCCGAGATAATGTTCTCGACTTCCACACATTTTTCAAGGCTCCCAAAATTTTCGCCCCCTCCCCCACCCTATGATCCACTTCCGCTTCCATGGTTCCATCCGCTGACAGATCCACTCCCAGATATCTAAAACACTTCACTTCCTCCAGTTTTTCTCCATTCAAACTCACCTCCCAATTGACTTGACCCTCACCCCTACTGTACCTAATAACCTTGCTCTTATTCACATTTACTCTCAACTTTCTTCTTCCACACACTTTACCAAACTCAGTCACCAGCTTCTGCAGTTTCTCACATGAATCAGCCACCAGCGCTGTATCATCAGCGAACAACAACTGACTCACTTCCCAAGCTCTCTCATCCCCAACAGACTTCATACTTGCCCCTCTTTCCAGGACTCTTGCATTTACCTCCCTTACAACCCCATCCATAAACAAATTAAACAACCATGGAGACATCACACACCCCTGCCGCAAACCTACATTCACTGAGAACCAATCACTTTCCTCTCTTCCTACACGTACACATGCCTTACATCCTCGATAAAAACTTTTCACTGCTTCTAACAACTTGCCTCCCACACCATATATTCTTAATACCTTCCACAGAGCATCTCTATCAACTCTATCATATGCCTTCTCCAGATCCATAAATGCTACATACAAATCCATTTGCTTTTCTAAGTATTTCTCACATACATTCTTCAAAGCAAACACCTGATCCACACATCCTCTACCACTTCTGAAACCGCACTGCTCTTCCCCAATCTGATGCTCTGTACATGCCTTCACCCTCTCAATCAATACCCTCCCATATAATTTACCAGGAATACTCAACAAACTTATACCTCTGTAATTTGAGCACTCACTCTTATCCCCTTTGCCTTTGTACAATGGCACTATGCACGCATTCCGCCAATCCTCAGGCACCTCACCATGAGTCATACATACATTAAATAACCTTACCAACCAGTCAACAATACAGTCACCCCCTTTCTTAATAAATTCCACTGCAATACCATCCAAACCTGCTGCCTTGCCGGCTTTCATCTTCCGCAAAGCTTTTACTACCTCTTCTCTGTTTACCAAATCATTTTCCCTAACCCTCTCACTTTGCACACCACCTCGACCAAAACACCCTATATCTGCCACTCTGTCATCAGACACATTCAACAAACCTTCAAAATACTCATTCCATCTCCTTCTCACATCACCGCTACTTGTTATCACCTCCCCATTTACGCCCTTCACTGAAGTTCCCATTTGCTCCCTTGTCTTACGCACCCTATTTACCTCCTTCCAGAACATCTTTTTATTCTCCCTAAAATTTACTGATAGTCTCTCACCCCAACTCTCATTTGCCCTTTTGTCATATATATATATATATATATATATGACACTGGTGGCCGATTATTCACTGGATGGATCGTATTCTTAAGGCAGTCAGTTATATTACTGGTAGAAATGGATTCAGATAAGGCCAGGTACCTAGAACATGCAGTTCTAATCAAGATTCACAAGAGGAAAATAAGAGGGAGAAAGACGAAGCATGAATCACCAGGGGTCGGTAGAGACTCATCGGGTGTACAATGGATGATGTTAGTGGAAGGAAACGAAGGACGCATGTCAGAGGAGCCGCTCTCGAAGTGGTTGGTGGTTACCAGCGAAGTGACGCGGGTTCTGTCCTGAGTCCGTTACTTGTACTTGATCTACGTGAAGGACTTGTCAGAAGGGATGGACTCCCACCTGAATACTGTAGGTCTGCAGACGACGCAAAGGTCATGAGGGAAGCGAGAAGCAAGGAGGACCACATCAACCTCAAAGGGGATCTTGACAAGCTCCAAACATGATCTGATACGTGGTTGATGAAGATCAACCCGAGTTGATGTAAAGCAACGAGGATGGCTCACTGCGTGGGACAGCCTGACTGTCATCTGGCAGGACTGCTGCAATCTGTGTGTGTGGGGGGGAAGACTTGGGAGTCGATATCGTCCTGACCGGGTCGTCAGAGTCCAACCTTTAGAGAGCAGATAAGGACCCTCAACTGTCTGCAGACAAGTATCGGATCTGCATTCAAGTTCATGGATGAGGGAATATTCATCAAACTGCTCACACCCTACATAAGGTACAGGTTTGGTGGCCGCGACTGGGGAAGTATAAAGAGCAAATACAGAAGGCCTAGAGGAGGGCAACAAAGATGGTACCAGAGCAGAGTTGCGTGGAAAGATTTGCCCATCTTGGATGAGAGACGAATAAGTGGTGACCTGATCACAACCTTTATGCTTTTAGAATAAAATGCGGAAGCGTAAAGTGAATAGTTCGTACACAGACGCAGAAACAGAACAGCCAGACGACAGGACATGAAATGAAGCACGAAACTTACTTAGAAACATTTGATGAAGTTCTTACATAGTGTAAGGGTGTTGGAGGACCGGAACACAACGAATGAAGAAATGGTTAACGCTGACGGCAAGCAGAGACTTACAGTGATGTATGATATGTAGAGAATGTCGAACTGATGGAGTCCCATGAGAGCAACCCATCCTCCTGGTACAGTACAAATAGGTATGTAGCGTCGACTGCCTCACCTGTAGCCAACATGCTACAGTCTGGAGCAGGAACTTAGGACCAGAGTTGCTACTGACGCCACATTAGTGAAGTTAGGACGACCAGTAGAGGGAAGATGGTACTTTGGACCAGAATCTTCAGGTCAGGATAGATGAAGTGAGAATATCATGATGAAGTAAGAATACTATGATGACATGAGGCTGAATATCATGATGAGATAAAGTGAGAATATAATGATAACATGAAGCGCAAATATAATAAAGAGATAAAGTGAGAATATTTTGATGAGCTGATATGAGAATATCACGATGAGATAATGTAAGAATATTATCATGAGATGAAGTGAGAATATTATAACGAGATGATGAGAATTCAAAGATGAAATGAAGTGATGTTATAATGACGAAATGAAGTGAGAATATTTCCTCCTACCCAAAACTCTGAGAGTCAAGTAAATACAGAGTTTGGACATGACTGGAAACAAGTTTTAGAAAAAAGAAATTCAAATATTTTTGTGGTGTGAGGCAAAAATGAATTATCTTCTGTTCATAAAGAACACTGGAAAAAAAAAAACCCTTGCAAAACATGACTTTCTTTGCCCAACTTTTCTTTTAGCTTATTACAGGTCCATTACCAGAGAGGACATTAACCCAACTGAAAAATATGTTATTCAAGGAACACTTCTAATTAGACCTATATACTCAATACTCACAGTGAAAATGGTCAGACATACAAGGATATACTGGCTACGTGTTGGGCCAGTGGTAGCCATGAGTATGGTCCAGGAGACCATGGCATGAGTATGGTCCAGAAGGAGACCATGGCATGAGTATGGTCCAGAAGGACACCATGACATGAGTGTGGTCCAGAAGGAGACCATGACGTGAGTGTGGTCCAGGAGGAGACCATGGCATGAGTATGGTCCAGAAGGAGACCATGGAATGAGTGTGGTCCAGAAGGAGACCATGACATGAGTGTGGTCCAGGAGACCATGGCATGAGTATGGTCCAGGAGGAGACCATGGCATGAGTGTGGTCCAGGAGGAGACCACAGCATGAGTGTGGTCCAGTAGGAGACCATGGCATGAGTGTGGTCCAGGAGACCATGACATGAGTGTGGTCCAGGAGGAGACCATGGAATGAGTGTGGTCCAGGAGGAGACCATAGCATGAGTGTGGTCCAGAAGGAGACCATGGAATGAGTGTGGTCCAGGAGGAGACCATGGCATGAGTGTGGTCCAGAAGGAGACCATGGGATGAGTGAGGTCCAGAAGGAGACCATGGCATGAGTGTGGTCCAGGAGGAGACCATAGCATGAGTGTGGTCCAGTAGGAGACCATGGCATGAGTGTGGTCCAGGAGACCATGACATGAGTGTGGTCCAGGAGACCATGGCATGAGTATGGTCCAGGAGGAGACCATGGCATGAGTGTGGTCCAGGAGGAGACCATAGCATGAGTGTGGTCCAGTAGGAGACCATGGCATGAGTGTAGTCCAGGAGGAGACCATGACATGCGTGTGGTCCAGGAGACCATGGTATGAAAAGTGAACAAAAAACGCGTCAAACATAATTACAAGCTTTTGTGATTTTTTGTGTGTGTGTGTGTGTGTGTGTGTGTGTGTGTGTGTGTGTGTGTGTGTGGTTAGCTATTCGCAGTGCACGTGTATGGAGTTCAACATTCGCGGGGCCCCATTTCGTGAACTTTCTCTACGATCATACAGCATTCTAAACTTCTCTATGCTGTTCTCATTCACAGGTTCATCATCTAACTAATTCCGTTCGTCCAAAACTTTTGGCACGAGAAAAAAAGAACAATACTTCTCTACATCTTTTCTTAAGAGTTTCTTGAGCGATGTCTTGTCTTAACCCCTGGGTGCCATCTCTATGCATATTCAAAGGAGCAAAACTTCGTGTAGAAATATGAACCCTTCCATCAGGTTCTCTCTGTTTCTCTTTCCAAGAGAATTTAAGTTCACGGATCTCTCCCTGTAACTCAGTTCGCTTATTACAGTTGAGGCGATGTTTTTCAATGTTGGAAAGATGAATGGTGTCCAGAATACAGACAAGAAAGTGTAACTCGTATATGTCTGAGGAGCGTAGTTTTAGATTAGTGTATGTTTGGAGTGGAGGATAAGAATGAGTTGACGGGGCAGTTATATTGTGCGTGTATAGTCATTACACTTTCGTATCATTTCGTCAATTTAGAGTTTGTTGGGAAAGGTTGAAATCTACTCTTACAGGTTGTTGAGGTATGAGGACGGAGTGAGCTATTAAGTGTTGCATGGGGGATGGTGGTTGATTGTGAGGTGATATCGGTGGTTCAAGTCTAAGGCTCTTACGAAGACCTGGGGTCGTAGCATATATGGAGGTGGGGATGTACTGAAAGTTTATTTTCTTGTCCGAGTCTCAAATGCTTGTGGCGCCACTTGATTTTGTAAGGCTAGAGGACCATGCAGGCTCAGGATAGTTTAGGGTAGAGAGGAAGAACTGTCTGTAGATGGGGACGACTGGATTCTTTTCTTTGTCTGAAACTGGTGCTGGTAAGTGTTCCGAGGGCATTTAGTTCACTTATGATGCTTCTGTTGAAGGTTGTGATGCGGGGAGTGAACGTCACGGGTGTGTGTGTGTGTGTGTGTGTGTGTGTGTGTGTGTGTGTGTGTGTGTGTATGTGTGATGCATGATAAGGTGGCTTGTATAATCTTCTCCACCTGCTTCATCACACATTCTGATAGAGTATATCTAATGTTTTAGTGTTTGCACCCGAACTCCAAGCTTCCTTAACAACTTTCTCAAGCTTAATTTCATCTTTACTGATTAGCCCGCCATACCAGGCGGTAACTGAAGATAAACATAAAACTAATTCTATTGCTGACCGATAAAAAAGATTGATCATTGCGTTGTCTATATGTAGACTGTTTAAGATACGTACAAAGTGCAATCTTTGATTACATTTCCTATCCACCATATTAGTATGTGCATCACCTCTTAACGGTCATCTATGGTAAAGCCTAGATACTTGTACTGACTCTCTCTTTCTACATTTTCATCTTCATTTTTAATTAAGTCTGGTATATGTAGGTTTTCGTCCTAAAATCTGTTATCATCTCTTTAGTTTTCTTTACATTCAAGCGCAGATAATTTGCTTTACACAACAAAGCAACTGACATGTGCAGTATAATCATTACAATTAACATTAAATTTTTTCCTATGATTACTGTATCATCAGCCTATCTTAAAATAGTGCAGTTACTAAAAACACTTCTGCAGTCATCAATATACAAACTGAACAAAGTGGGGAACATAACGCATCCCTGGGGTACACCTGTTATCTGTCTTGGTATACTGTGGCCTCTGTGTTAAAGAGCTGGAGATTCATTTCAGTAAGTTGCACTTTACATCCATCCCTAATGATTTATCTAGCAAAATATGTGGCTGGATTGTATTAAATGAAGAGCTAAAATCAACGTATAATGTTCTTGCTTGTGAGTTATATCTGCCTAAATGTTTGCTAATCTCATTCAGAAAAGTTAGACTTGCATCCTACATATTCCTATTTCTACAATACGCAAACTGCAGTGGATCTCTGAGATCATCTATGCTATTACAGATATAGTGTCTCATTATGTCTTCAAGACATTTCATAATATTTAACGTTACAGCAATAGGTCTGAAATCGTTGAACACTTTAGGAAATGAGAATTTGGCAATTGGCTTTATTTCTGACAATTTCCAAATGTCAGGCTCTACTACCCCTTGATCTAGCGAGTCCTGAGATAGTAGCTGAAGTGTGAGTGGTGCCAGTTGTTTAGCACAACACATTACTGCCTTGGCTGGCACACCGCCTGGTCCTGTGGCCTTTCCAGGCCTAATACGCTTCAGTGACTGCAATATATGTTCGTAGGATTTCATGATTTTTTCATCATCTCTTTCTCAAATAACTGACATAACATTACTGCGATCTTCACTGAATTTCTTTCAGATCTTACAAAAAAAATAAATCTATATCGTTCACATATGTTACAATGTTTTCCGACTTAGGCATGTTCAGTTTTTTATTATAACCTCATAATGTTCCTAATCCTTTCCACGCATCTTTCACACGATGTGTTCTCAATAACCCCTCAACCTTTTCCTTGAAAGCTCTTGTTGAATCCAATATTTTCTTGTTTATCTGTTTTTGGATTAATCTTAACTGAGCGCGATCTCCATTTTGTATGATTCTACATTTTTCATTGAGCATATTTTTCAGTCTTTTGTTTACCCAAGGCTTGTTGTTGGGACAGACAGTTATTTCTTTACTTGGCACTATCATATTATAACAAAAATGATAATAAGAATTAGAGATGTCCAAGTTTGTAATCAGGTTTGCCCCATCTTCTCCCAGAACCGGCTAGTCAGTGCACTGAAAGCATTCCTGGAGATGCAGTTGTAATGTTTTGAGAAAGCCAGTGTTCTGTGTGACGTAGTGTTGTGTATTTGTTGTTACCTAGGTCGTGTTGGGTGTTTTGTGATGTGTCTGTCATCTCCATATGAAAGGACATTCACACGGTTGTTTGCATTGGGGAGAGAGGTGATTGGGGGTAATGCAGGATGAAGCTAAAGAGTGTTGGACAAAGAACTGCTCCTTGGGGGACCCCAGTGTTGAGCATAAGGACTTTGCATGTGAAGCCTTCATGAGTGACTCTAGGTTGGCGGTTAGCTATGATGTTGGCATACCTTTACTTGTCACCTCTGTGGAAGGTGGTGTTGAATAAGTACCTTTTGTATGAGAATCTATCCGAGAATGTTGCCCAATGGTGTCTCCTGCCAGTTGTACTGGGTAAGAGGATGGTTGAGGCTCGTTAAAACCATCCAAAATGTGTTGTGTGCCGTGTATGTGTGTGTGTGTGTGTGTGTGTGTGTGTGTGTGTGTGTGTGTGTGTGTGTGTGGTGTAATACTGTCTGGGTGAGAGAAGGATTCTTTGGTTGAGCCTCTTGTGGATCAGTATATACATTCGGGAAATTTGATTACTGACGATATGGGATGGTAGCAAGATGTAGAGCTGGGGACTTAGATGTCTGGATGGGAACTGTGTTAACAGGTTTGCAAATGTTTGGGAGTTGATTACATAACCAGGAGTGGTAGTGGTCAAAGATGTCTGGTAGTACTTGGGTTTCTTCTGTCCAGCCGACGTGTTGTATGTGGGAGTTTTGTTATGTTGTCACGGCCTACCGCAGGGGAATTCTCCAGGGTTGTGTCTAAGACTGAAGGCCAGGTGGAGGGGGGTTGAATCAGATGAATTCTTCCGTTGGTTTGTCATGATTGCCCTCATGAGTGATATGGTGGTCTTTGTGGTCGAGTTCTGGGTCCTCTTATACGAGTATGTCTGTTCTATGGGAGAAGGAATGTTGTTAGCGTGGGTCAGCTGTGCTTAATTAATGTGGGGGTTGGTGATAGTGATGTGAGTCAGGATTTGTTCCGTGGTCCGTGTTGACGGTGAGTGGTTATGTGAGAGCGCCTTCCTACTCCTTATGAGGCCTTTGACTTGTGGGGAGAAATCTGAGTTTAATTGCTTTCACTGTCCGTAGGCTTCAGATGTACTCGCAACAACATCACAACACTTCGTGACCTGTGGTTCCGACCAGTGGACGTGGCCAGCTTCCTGAGTGCTGCAGGAACCTCATAAAGACGGAAGGGACTCGTTGGTCAGCAGTTAGTGTTGCTGACCGAGACGCATTCACAGGCCACCCAGGAGTCGAATCCTGGTCGCGGTAGCCGGTCCACGTTTACCTTTACCTTTCCTAGCGGCTGGTCGATAAAATGGGTACCTGGCTCAGGCTAGGATATATATATACATACATATATATATATATATATATATATATATATATATATATATATATATATATATATATATATACTGAGATGACCTTCATTAGAGCATTCAGTTGCTCATGCGTTCTCAGCTCATATATATATATATATTTTTTTTTTTTTTTTTTTTTTATACTTTGTCGCTGTCTCCCGCGTTTGCGAGGTAGCGCAAGGAAACAGACGAAAGAAATGGCCCAACCCCCCCCCCCCCCCCATACACATGTACATACACACGTCCACACACGCAAATATACATACCTACACAGCTTTCCATGGTTTACCCCAGACGCTTCACATGCCTTGATTCAATCCACTGACAGCACGTCAACCCCTGTATACCACATGGCTCCAATTCACTCTATTCCTTGCCCTCCTTTCACCCTCCTGCATGTTCAGGCCCCGATCACACAAAATCTTTTTCACTCCATCTTTCCACCTCCAATTTGGTCTCCCTCTTCTCCTCGTTCCCTCCACCTCCGACACATATATCCTCTTGGTCAATCTTTCCTCACTCATTCTCTCCATGTGCCCAAACCATTTCAAAACACCCTCTTCTGCTCTCTCAACCACGCTCTTTTTATTTCCACACATCTCTCTTACCCTTACGTTACTTACTCGATCAAACCACCTCACACCACACATTGTCCTCAAACATCTCATTTCCAGCACATCCATCCTCCTGCGCACATCTCTATCCATAGCCCACGCCTCGCAACCATACAGCATTGTTGGAACCACTATTCCTTCAAACATACCCATTTTTGCTTTCCGAGATAATGTTCTCGACTTCCACACATTTTTCAAGGCTCCCAAAATTTTCGCCCCCTCCCCCACCCTATGATCCACTTCCGCTTCCATGGTTCCATCCGCTGACAGATCCACTCCCAGATATCTAAAACACTTCACTTCCTCCAGTTTTTCTCCATTCAAACTCACCTCCCAATTGACTTGACCCTCACCCCTACTGTACCTAATAACCTTGCTCTTATTCCCATTTACTCTTAACTTTCTTCTTCCACACACTTTACCAAACTCAGTCACCAGCTTCTGCAGTTTCTCACATGAATCAGCCACCAGTGCTGTATCATCAGCGAACAACAACTGACTCACTTCCCAAGCTCTCTCATCCCCAACAGACTTCATATATATATATATATATATATATATATATATATATATATATATATATATATATATATATATATATATATATATATATATATATATATGTATGCATGTATCATCGAAGGTTGCATGCTTTCCGCTCTTACCAGAGCCCAAGAGACGCTCACGTGCAAACTTCCCCACTTCAGCTGCCACAACTTTTCACAAATGAAGACAAGAAAGCGTCGGGGTAGCCTCCTGACGTGACCTTTAGTCATCCAAACTCAGATGACGCGACAGGGACAAGTTCCGGAGGTGTCGCGCTGGTTGGCGAAACAAGTGATTCAAAGAGGAAACAATGACCTTGACCTGTTTTCCTGAAGGATCCCCAATAATGGAGACGACATCCATCTACATTTTCTACCTAGCAGTTCGTCCTGTACCTCAGCGCTTCATGCTGGAGCCCACTGTATCTACAGATTAAACAATAACGAGATGAAAGTTTCTTCGCAATACTGGCGCTCTTTGTTAGGATTTGTCAGTGCGTCATGACAGATGGGAGGGCGGAAGACTGAGACCAGATTCTATTTCAACTCCACAATCAATGCTGACGTCGAGGACAGACCCCACAATAGATAGCTGGGCCTCAGTCGGCAAAGCACAAAGTTTTGAATTCACACTGAGGATTAGCGTAGTTGCCCTCCATCGACCGTCCGTGTCGTGGTGTGTTCCGAACTTTTGTGTTGAGTGTGAAAGGTGATGGTGGTGGGAGTGGGGCAGGTGGTGCTGGGGACAACCATTATCAGCGGCTACCCTCGAGGCAAACACCCGCCTCACCTTAACCTCCCTACTGAAGGTGCACGAGAAAAGTCCAGACAATGGAGGGAGTGTCAGGTCATCGTTCATAATTAATCAAAAGAGTGTGAAGCCTGTGTAGAGGTGTGGCTCCCAATTAACACACCCTAGAGGTGTAACGTGTAAATATTCTGGTGATGAAAGGCATTAAGGGTAAGGTTCTGAGGGAGGATGGGATCTTCCGAAGGCTTTGCTAGCTCCAAGATACACTGAGAAACTATATGTATGTGTTCCTTTGGATGGCTACACTCCCCAGTGTAAGCTGGTGTGTACATCCTGTGATCGTGAGTGTTGCAAGAATAGACTTGCTGTCGTTGTCCTATACACCCTATGTTCGTCAGTGTAATATTGGTACACTTGTAATGGCTATTGTATACACCTTATGCTCGTCAGTGTAATATAGACACACTTGTGATGGTATACACCTTCTGTTCGTGAGTGTAAAAACGATACACTTATGATGGTTTTTGTTTCCTAGTGCAAGTGAGACACACTTGTGACGCCCACTGTATGCGCTTTATGTTCGAGATTGTAACAAAGATACACTTGTGGCGCCTGGCGTATATAAACAGTCTATTTTCACGAGTGTATGGACAATACGCTGGTTGCTACACACAGTGTTCTTCATTGTAACGGAGACATCCTTGTGTTGGCTGCTGAAGAGAATCTACGCTCGAGACTGGGTCAAGAGAGAGGCAATAACTGCTTTGGCTCTGGTAACACGTCATATTGTTCTCCCCCAAGATAAGATCCCCGTGACTGACTGAGAGTGAGGCATAGAACGTCCACTCACGCACCCACCTTTGGGTGACAAGAAACGAACGTATCAGATCACAGTTTTAACCATACAAAAATGCGTCAGACACCGCTTCGTAGTCTGTGACGCGATCATGTCCCTAATTACTGTCCTGATTTGAAACATGAAACGGATATCGTAATGTCCCAACAAATGACTGCAATATTTACGACTATATATTCTGTAAATCACCTAAAATATATATGCAATGACGAACTCCGTTGCCCGAGGTTAACATTGTCGGCAAAAAGACACTTTTGGTGAAGCTGGACCATTGAGAGAAGGACCTCGTTGAAGACCCTCTCGCTTAGAAGGAGTCTACATTATCTTACTACTGAAACAAGCGCATCCTTGGGCTGCAAGACCTTTAGAAAGGTCTTGGGTCACACCAGGACTCTTTCATAGGTTACTGGTCCTGTGGTGATTATATACAGATAGAAATAAAGGCACTACATTTTTTTGTGGTTGAGAGAGCTGAAGAGGGTGTATTGAAATAATTTGGACACATGGAGAGAATGAATGAGGAAAGATTGACGAAGAGGACATTTGTGTCAGAGGTGGAGGGAACAAGAAGAAGCGGGAGATCAAACTGAAGGTGGAAGGATGGAGTGAAAAAATTTTGAACGATCGGGGACTGAACATACTTAGTCACTGTCTCCCGCGTTAGCGAGGTGGCACAAGGAAACAGACGAAAGAATGGCCCAATGCACCCACATACATATGTATATACATAAACGCCCACACACGAACATATACACACCTATACATTTCAACGTATACATACATATAAATACACAGACATAAACATACATACGCATGTACATATTCATACTTGCTACCTTCATCCATTCTCGTCGCCACCCCGCCACACATGAAAAACAGCACCCCCCCTTCCCCCTCACGCGCGCGAGGTAGCGCTAGGAAAAGAAAAAAAGCCACATTCGTTCACACTCAGTCTCTAGCTATCATGTGTAATGCACCGAAACCACAGCTCCCAATCCACATCCAGGCCCCACAAAACTTTTCATGGTTTACCCCAGCCGCTTCACGTACCCTGGTTCAATCCATTGACAGCACGTCGACCCCGGTTTACCACATCGTTCCAATTCACTCTATTCCTTGCACGCCTTTCACCCTCCTGTATGTTCAGGCCCCGCTCGCTCAAAATCTTTTTCACTCTATCCCTCCACTTCCAATTTGGTCTCCCGCTTCTCCTTGTTCCCACCACCTCTGACATATATATCATCTTTGTCAATCTTTCCCCACTCATTCTCTCCAAGTGACCAAACAATTTCAAAACACCCCCTTCTGCTCTTTCAACCACACTCTTTTTATTACCACACATCTCTCTCACCCTTTCACTACTTACTCGATCAAACCATCTCACACCACACATTGTCCTCAAACATTTCATTTCCAGCACATCCACTCTCCTCCGCACAACCCTATCTATAGCCCATGCCTCGCAACCATACAGTATAACATTGTTGGAACCACTTTTCCTTCAAACATACACAATTTTGCTCTCCGAGATAACGTTCTCGCCTTCCACATATTCTTCAGTGCTCCAAGAACCTTCATCCCCTTCCCCACCCTATGACTCACTTTCGCTTCCATGGTTCCATCCACTGCTAAGATAACTCCCAGATATCACTTCCTTCAGTTTTTCTCCATTCAAACTTACCTCCCAATCAACTTGTACTTCAACCCTACTGAACCTAATAACCTTGCTCTTATTCACATTTACTCTCTACTTTCTTCTTTCACACACTTTACCAAACTCAGTCACCAACTTCTGCAGTTTCTCACCCGAATCAGCCACCAGTACTGTATCATCAACGATCAACAACTGACTCACTTCCCAAGCCCTCTCATCCACAACAGACTGCCTACTTGCCCCTCTCTCCAAAACTCTTGCATTCACTTCCCTAAACACTCCATCCATAAAAAACTGAATAACCATCACATACCCATGCCACAGACCGACATTCACTGGGAACCAATCAATTTCCTCTATTCCTACTCGTACACATGTCTTACATCCTTGGTAAAAACTTTTCACTGTTTCTAGAAACTTATCTCCCACACCATATACTCTTTAAACCTGCCACAAAGCATCTCTATCAACCCTATCATATGCCTTATCCAGATCCATAAATGCTACGTAGAAATCCATCTCTTTTTCTAAATGTTTCTCACACACATTCTTCAAAGCAAACACCTGATCCACACATCCTCTACCACTTCTGAAACCACACTGCTCTTCCCCAATCTGATGCTTTGTTCATACTTTTACCCTCTCAGTCAATACCCTCCCACGTGATTTACCAGGAATACTCAATAAACTTATACCTCTGTAATTTGAACACTCACCTTTATCCTCTTTCCCTTTGTACAATGGCGCTATGCATGCATTCTGCCAATCCTCACGCATTTCACCATGATTCATATATACACTGAATATCCTTACCAACCAATCAACAACACAGTCACCCTCTGTTTTTACAAATTTCTCTGCAATAACATCCAAACCCGCCGCCTTGCCGGCTTTCAACTTCTGTTTACCAAACTATTATCCCTGACCCTCTCACTTCGCACATCACCCCGACCAAATCACCCTGTATCTGCCACTCTATCGTCAAACACTTTCAACATACCTTCAAAATACTCACTCATCTCCTCACTTCATCACTACTTGCTATTACGTCTCAATTTGTCCCTTTTACCGATGTTCCCATTTTTCCTCTCGTCTTACGCACTTTATTTACCTGCTTCCAAACATCTTTTTATTCTCCCTAAAATTTGATAATACTCTCTCACTCCAGCTCTCATTTGCCCACTTTTTCACCTCTTCCACCTTTCTCTTGACCTCCTGCCTCTTTCTTTTATACATCTCTCAGTCATTTGCACTACTTCCCTGAAAAAATCGTCCTAACGCCTCTCTCTTCTTTCACTAATAATATTACTTCTTCATCCCACTACTCACTACCCTTTCTAATCTGCCAAATCATGCCACATACATCTTTTGCGCAAGCCATCACTGATTCCCTAAATACATCCCATTCTTCCCCCACTCCCCTTACGTCATTTGCTCTTACCTTTTGCCATTCTGCACTCAATCTCTCCTGGTTCTTCCTCACACAAGTCTCCTTCCCAAGCTCACTTACTCTCACCACTGTCTTCACCCCAGCATTCTCTCTTCTTTTCTGAAAACCTCTACAAGTCTTCACCTTCGCCTCCACAAGATATTGATCAGACATCCCTCCAGCTGCCCCTCTCAGCACACTAACATCCAAAAGTCACTCTTTCGCACACCTATCAATTAACACGTAATCCAATAACGCTCTCTGGCCATCTCTCCTACTTACATACGTATACTTAAGTATATCTCTCTTTTTAAACCAGATATTCCCAATCACTAGTCTTTTTTCAGCACACAAATCGACAAGCTTTTCACCATTACCATTTACGACACTGAACACCTCATGTACACCAGTTATACCCTAAACTGCCACATTACTCACCTTTGCATTTAAATCACCCATCACTATAACCCAGTTTCGTGTATCAAAGCTGCTAACACACTCACTCAGCTGCTACCAAAACACTTGCCTCTCATGATCTTTCTTCTCATGACTAGGTGCATAGGCACCAATGATCCCCTATCTTTCTCCATCCACTTTCAGTTTTACCCATATCAATCTAGAGTTTACTTTCTTACACTCTATCACATATTCCCACAACTCCTGCTTCAAGAGGAGTGCTACTCCTTCCTTTGCTCTTGTCCTCTCACCAACCCCTGACTTTACTCCCAAGATATTTCCAAACCGCTCTTCACCTTTACCAGCTTCGTTTCACTCAGAGCCAAAGCGTCCAGGATCCTTTCCTCAAACATACTACCTATCTCCTTTTTACTCATCTTGGTTACATCTATACACATTTAGACACCCCAATCCGAGCCTTCGAGGAGGATGAGCGCTCCCCGCGTGATTCCTTCTGTTTTCCCTTTTAGAAAATTAAATATAAGGGGGGGGGGGGGTGTTCCAGCCCCCTGCTCCCGCCCCCTTTAGTCGCCTTCCACGACACGCAGGGAATACGAGGGAAATATTCTTTCTCCTCTATCCCCCATACATATGTCACTGCACTAGCCCTAATATAATGGCAAAATTCAGTTGTACATGGTAGAAAGGTCAAACATTCTCTCTTTCTACCCTTCTCTTCCTTACTGCTCTCTCTCTCTCTCTCTCTCTCTCTCTCTCTCTCTCTCTCTCTCTCTCTCTCTCTCTCTCTCTCTCTCTCTCGTGCTTTATTCACTAACAGTGGCAATAAGCTACTTGGCGTTAATATCACGCGCCAACGTTTCTACTGTTTAAATGTTCAGATTTTTTCTCTCTTTCTCTGAAATGACATTATCCGGGAGGCAAACCTGGAATACAGTAGAGACAAAATAGATGTCCCAGAGCAATCACTGCTGAGGGTGGGGGAGGTCGTGGACACGACCCCTGAAGGCTGGGGGAGAGAGAGAGAGAGAGAGAGAGAGAGAGAGAGAGAGAGAGAGAGAGAGAGAGAGAGAGAGAGAGAGAGAGAATGGGGACGTGGGAACAGGCGGACGGAAGAAAGAGGAGGAGAAAAGATGGAGAGAAAAACTGAAATAAGATCAAAGCCAAAGAAAAAGAGAGGAATGTAACTGAATATAAAAGGAGAAGAAAAAACGGGAACGGATCCAGATAGAGAACGGGGAAGACACGTGGGGTAGGAGGGAGAAAAAGTTGTGGATGGAAAAGAGAAAATGAAGGAAAAGAATAAAGAAGGAAAGGTGAGGGAAGGTTTGTGTGCGTGTGCGTGTGTGTGTGTGTGTGTGTGTGTGTGTGTGTTAAGAGAGAGAGAGAGAGAGAGAGAGAGAGAGAGAGAGAGAGAGAGAGAGAGAGAGAGAGAGAGAGAGAGAGAGAGAGAGAGAGAGAGACGGGTCGGTCTTAGAGGCCAGTGAAGAAGTAACATGCCGCGTCAGCAAAGGTCAATCTGGGTTGGCCCGGGTCACCCTGGGTGGATACACATCATCAGTCTGAGTAAGCTAGAGTCTGCCTGGGTCAAGTCGGGTCAGCCTGGGTCTTACTAAGGTCAGCGTGGGTCGACCCAAGTTAGCCTGGGTCAACCTAAGTCAGACTGGGTCAACCCAAGTCAGACTGGGTCAACCCAAGTCATCTAATGTCAGCCCAGGTCATCCTGACAGGTCCCCAGGTAACATCGTGATCAGATTACCTTGACATTAATGTAATCACGTGTATATAGAAGGTACGTGTGTATGTAATTACCGATCAGTATAATTCGCAGTCTCCCCTTCTGGTGACCTTTGATGTGTGATTATCATTCATGTGTTACGGGGAGAGTTGTACACTCGTATTGACCCGTCCCTTAACACACACACACACACACACACACACACACACACACACAGTGAAGAAGTAACATGCCGCGTCAGCAAAGGTCAATCTGGGTTGGCCCGGGTCACCCTGGGTGGATACACATCATCAGTCTGAGTAAGCTAGAGTCTGCCTGGGTCAAGTCGGGTCAGCCTGGGTCTTACTAAGGTCAGCGTGGGTCGACCCAAGTTAGCCTGGGTCAACCTAAGTCAGACTGGGTCAACCCAAGTCAGACTGGGTCAACCCAAGTCATCTAATGTCAGCCCAGGTCATCCTGACAGGTCCCCAGGTAACATCGTGATCAGATTACCTTGACATTAATGTAATCACGTGTATATAGAAGGTACGTGTGTATGTAATTACCGATCAGTATAATTCGCAGTCTCCCCTTCTGGTGACCTTTGATGTGTGATTATCATTCATGTGTTACGGGGAGAGTTGTACACTCGTATTGACCCGTCCCTTAACACACACAGAAAGGCGGCCGTTCCACCTCCAGCACTCAACCAGAAGCCTCATCCACCTCCAGCACTCAACCAGAAGCCTCATCCACCTCTGGCACTCTACCAGAAGCCTCCTCCACCTCTGGCACTCTACCAGAAGCCTCCTCCACCTCAGGCACTCTACCAGAAGCCTCATCCACCTCCAACACTCTACTAGAAGCCTCCATAATCTCCAACACTCTACCAGAAGCCTCCTCCACCACCAGCACTCTACCAGAAGCCTCCATAATCTCCAACACTCTACCAGAAGCCTCCTCCACCTCCAACACTCTACCAGAAGCCTCCATAATCTCCAACACTCTACCAGAAGCCTCCTCCACCACCAGCACTCTACCAGAAGCCTCCTCCACCTCCAACACTCTACCAGAAGCCTCCTTCACCTCCAGCACTCTACCAGAAGCCTCCTCCACCTCCAACACTCTACCAGAAGCCTCCTCCATCACCAGCACTCTACCAGAAGCCTCCTCCACCTCCAGCACTCTACCAGAAGCCTCCTCCACCTCCAGCACTCTACCAGAAGCCTCCTCCACCTCCAGCACTCTACCAGAAGCCTCCTCTACCTCCAGCACTCAACCAGAAGCCTCACCCACCTCTGGCACTCTACCAGAAGCATCCTACATCTACAGTACTCTACCAGAAGCCTCCTCTACCTCCAGCACTCAACCAGAAGCCTCACCCACCTCTGGCACTCTACCAGAAGCCTCCTCCACCTCCGGCACTCTACCATAAGCCTCCTCCACCACCAGCACTCTACCACTCACCACTAAAGCAAAAGAGGCTACACACACATATTTCCTCCTATCTTTTGACTCTGTGGGAATTTTATCATTCTGGATGAGTGCAAAAAAAATAATGTGTGAAAAGTGTGGTACCGCCTGAGGCAGGTCTCTAGGGATGCAAGATTCACATGTGTTTACCACATTGATTTTCATCCTTCTCCTGTGACCTGGAACACAGGCAGGTTAATCATGTTTATTGCAGGTGGGTCTCTTGATGCTGAATGTCACGGGGGAGTTGATGCGAGAGGCTCTGGAGGCGAAGCTCAGCAGACTAGACTGAAGATGAGTCTTGACTGATGAGTCAGGGGAGCTCACACTGACCAGTGAGATGTGCACCTCTGACGCGTTCAGCAAGTGGACGTCTAGCAAGCGTACATCCAACAAGTGCACGTTTAACATCTAGATGTTTGCCATGCCTACGTCTAGCATGTGTACGTCTAGCAAGCCTAGAAAGTGAACGTCAAACAAGCGGACGTCTGGCAAATGTACGTCTAACAAGTGAACGTCTGGCAAATGTACGTCTAAGAAGCGTACGTCCAGCAAGTGTACGTGAAACAAATGTACGTCAGGCAAATGTAAGTCTAACATGTGTCCGTCTAGCAAATATGTCACGCTAATATACGCCTAGCAACTGGACACCCGGCAAAAGTATGTTCAGCCAGCCAGATCTATCAGGTATATATCTAAACCATTTACGTGTAGCCAGAGTATGTCGAGTATACGTTTAGCAAATGTACGTCTAGCTAGTGCACGTCTGGCAAGTGTACCTCTGTGGTGGAGCGGTTTGCGTTGTTGACAGTGACGCATTCACTGGCCGCCTGAGTACGAGGGTATAAGTTCTCATCCTGGTTACGGCAGTCGGTCTACAGGCAATCCAACTGTTCATCATTCCCATTGGCTTAGTCGATAATTAGGTAACTGGCTTAGGCTTGGATATATATATATATATATATATATATATATATATATATATATATATATATATATATATATATATATATATATATTTTTTTTTTTTTTTTTTTTTTTTTTTTTATACTTTGTCGCTGTCTCCCGCGTTTGCGAGGTAGCGCAAGGAAACAGACGAAAGAAATGGCCCAACCCCCCCCCCCCCATACACATGTACATACACACGTCCACACACGCAAATATACATACCTACACAGCTTTCCATGGTTTACCACAGACGCTTCACATGCCTTGATTCAATCCACTGACAGCACGTCAACCCCGGTATACCACATCGCTCCAATTCACTCTATTCCTTGCCCTCCTTTCACCCTCCTGCATGTTCAGGCCCCGATCACACAAAATCTTTTTCACTCCATCTTTCCACCTCCAATTTGGTCTCCCTCTTCTCCTCGTTCCCTCCACCTCCGACACATATATCCTCTTGGTCAATCTTTCCTCACTCATTCTCTCCATGTGCCCAAACCATTTCAAAACACCCTCTTCTGCTCTCTCAACCACGCTCTTTTTATTTCCACACATCTCTCTTACCCTTACGTTACTTACTCGATCAAACCACCTCACACCACACATTGTCCTCAAACATCTCATTTCCAGCACATCCATCCTCCTGCGCACAACTCTATCCATATCCCACGCCTCGCAACCATACAACATTGTTGGAACCACTATTCCTTCAAACATACCCATTTTTGCTTTCCGAGATAATGTTCTCGACTTCCACACATTCTTCAAGGCTCCCAGAATTTTCGCCCCCTCCCCCACCCTATGATCCACTTCCGCTTCCATGGTTCCATCCGCTGCCAGATCCACTCCCAGATATCTAAAACACTTCACTTCCTCCAGTTTTTCTCCATTCAAACTCACCTCCCAATTGACTTGACCCTCAACCCTACTGTACCTAATAACCTTGCTCTTATTCACATTTACTCTTAACTTTCTTCTTTCACACACTTTACCAAACTCAGACACCAGCTTCTGCAGTTTCTCACATGAATCAGCCACCAGCGCTGTATCATCAGCGAACAACAACTGACTCACTTCCCAAGCTCTCTCATCCACAACAGACTTCATACTTGCCCCTCTTTCCAAAACTCTTGCATTCACCTCCCTAACA
This sequence comes from Panulirus ornatus, assembly GCF_036320965.1. NCBI lineage: Eukaryota > Metazoa > Arthropoda > Malacostraca > Decapoda > Palinuridae > Panulirus > Panulirus ornatus. Next base: position 7,124,472 of record NC_092256.1, on the reverse strand, counting down.
ACCCCATCTATAAACAAATTAAAAAACCATGGAGACATCACACACCCCTGCCGCAAACCTACATTCACTGAGAACCAATCACTTTCCTCTCTTCCTACACGTACACATGCCTTACATCCTCGATAAAAACTTTTCACTGCTTCTAACAACTTGCCTCCCACACCATATATTCTTAATACCTTCCACAGAGCATCTCTATCAACTCTATCATATGCCTTCTCCAGATCCATAAATGCTACATAAAAATCCATTTGCTTTTCTAAGTATTTCTCACATACATTCTTCAAAGCAAACACCTGATCCACACATCCTCTACCACTTCTGAAACCACACTGCTCTTCCCCAATCTGATGCTCTGTACATGCCTTCACCCTCTCAATTAATACCCTCCCATATAATTTACCAGGAATACTCAACAAACTTATACCTCTGTAATTTGAGCACTCACTCTTATCCCCTTTGCCTTTGTACAATGGCACTATGCACGCATTCCGCCAATCCTCAGGCACCTCACCATGAGTCATACATACATTAAATAACCTTACTAACCAGTCAACAATACAGTCACCCCCTTTTTTAATAAATTCCACTGCAATACCATCCAAACCTGCTGCCTTGCCGGCTTTCATCTTCCGCAAAGCTTTTACTACCTCTTCTCTGGGGATAGGGGAGAAAGAATACTTCCTACGTATTCCCTGCGTGTCGTAGAAGGCGACTAAAAGGGAGGGAGCGGGGGGCTGGAAATCCTCCCCTCTTGTTTTTTTTTTTCTTTTAATTTTCCAAAAGAAGGAACAGAGAAGGGGCCCAGGTGAGGATATTCCTTCAGAGGCCCAGTCCTCTGTTCTTAACGCTACCTTGCTAACGCGGGAAATGGCGAATAGTTTGAAAGAAAGATATATATATCATCTTAGTTGACCACGGTTTCTCGTTTTAGTGAGGTAGTGCCAAGTAAAGAGGACAGGTCGCATTCACTTATATCTATTCTCGAACCGTCATGTAGATGCACAGAAACCTTAGCCCACTATCCACGTCCAGGCCCCACAGACCTTTCAATTGGTTTACCACAGACGCTTCACATGCCCTAATCTAGTCCACTGATAGCACGTTGACCCCTGTATGTCATTTTGTTCCAACTCACTCTATCCAAAGGCACGCATTTCACCCTCCTTCAATTATTCCTAATCTTTTTCACTCCATCCGTCCACCTCCAATTTAGTCTTCTGCTTCTCCTTGTTCCCTTCACTTCTGACACATACATTCTCTTTGTCAACCTATCCTCTTTCATTCTCTCCATATGTACAAACCACTTCAGGACTTACTTGATCAAACCACCTCACACCAAATAATGTCCTCAAGCATTTCATTTCCATTACATCCACCCAGCTCAGCACATCCTCAACTGTAGCCCATGTCTCGCACCCATACAACAAGTTTGGGACTGCTTTACGTACATTCAATATACCTAATTTTGTCATTCGATATGAAGTCCCTTTCTACACATTCTTTAGTGCTTCCAGAACCTTCGCCTCCTTACCCACCCTATGACTCACTTCCATTTCCATGTTCCATTGGCTGCCGTGTCCATTCCTGGGTACCTAAAACATTTCACTTCCTCGAATTTTGCTCCATTCAAACTCACATCTCTGCTACCCTATCTTTCTGCTCTATTAAACCTAAAAGTTTTGCTTTTATTCACATTTACTCTCAACTTCCTCCTTCACACATTATCCCAAACTCATTCACCAACATCTGCAGTTTCTCGCTCGAATCTGCATATATATATATATATATATATATATGCCGGCAAGGCAGCAGGTTTGGATGGTATTGCAGTGGAATTTATTAAAAAAGGGGGTGACTGTATTGTTGACTGGTTGGTAAGGTTATTTAATGTATGTATGACTCATGGTGAGGTGCCTGAGGATTGGCGGAATGCGTGCATAGTGCCATTGTACAAAGGCAAAGGGGATAAGAGCGAGTGCTCAAATTACAGAGGTATAAGTTTGTTGAGTATTCCTGGTAAATTATATGGGAGGGTATTGATTGAGAGGGTGGAGGCATGTACAGAGCATCAGATTGGGGAAGAGCAGTGTGGCTTCAGAAGTGGGAGAGGATGTGTGGATCAGGTGTTTGCTTTGAAGAATGTATGTGAGAAATACTTAGAAAAGCAAATGGATTTGTATGTAGCATTTATGGATCTGGAGAAGGCATATGATAGAGTTGATAGAGATGCTCTGTGGAAGGTATTAAGAATATATGGTGTGGGAGGCAAGTTGTTAGAAGCAGTGAAAAGTTTTTATCGAGGATGTAAGGCATGTGTACGTGTAGGAAGAGAGGAAAGTGATTGGTTCTCAGTGAATGTAGGTTTGCGGCAGGGGTGTGTGATGTCTCCATGGTTGTTTAATTTGTTTATGGATGGGGTTGTTAGGGAGGTAAATGCAAGAGTCTTGGAAAGAGGGGCAAGTATGAGGTCTGTTGGGGATGAGAGAGCTTGGGAAGTGAGTCAGTTGTTGTTCGCTGATGATACAGCGCTGGTGGCGGATTCATGTGAGAAACTGCAGAAGCTGGTGACGGAGTTTGGTAAAGTGTGTGGAAGAAGAAAGTTAAGAGTAAATGTGAATAAGAGCAAGGTTATTAGGTACAGTAGGGTTGAGGGTCAAGTCAATTGGGAGGTGAGTTTGAATGGAGAAAAACTGGAGGAAGTGAAGTGTTTAGATATCTGGGAGTGGATCTGTCAGCGGATGGAACCATGGAAGCGGAAGTGGATCATAGGGTGGGGGAGGGGGCGAAAATTTTGGGAGCCTTGAAAAATGTGTGGAAGTCGAGAACATTATCCCGGAAAGCAAAAATGGGTATGTTTGAAGGAATAGTAGTTCCAACAATGTTGTATGGTTGCGAGGCGTGGGCTATGGATAGAGTTGTGCGCAGGAGGATGGATGTGCTGGAAATGAGATGTTTGAGGACAATGTGTGGTGTGAGGTGGTTTGATCGAGTAAGTAACGTAAGGGTAAGAGAGATGTGTGGAAATAAAAAGAGCGTGGTTGAGAGAGCAGAAGAGGGTGTTTTGAAATGGTTTGGGCACATGGAGAGAATGAGTGAGGAAAGATTGACCAAGAGGATATATGTGTCGGAGGTGGAGGGAACGAGGAGAAGAGGGAGACCAAATTGGAGGTGGAAAGATGGAGTGAAAAGGATTTTGTGTGATCGGGGCCTGAACATGCAGGAGGGTGAAAGGAGGGCAAGGAATAGAGTGAATTGGAGCGATGTGGTATACAGGGGTTGACGTGCTCTCAGTGGATTGAATCAAGGCATGTGAAGCGTCCGGGGTAAACCATGGAAAGCTGTGTAGGTATGTATATTTGCGTGTGTGGACGTGTGTATGTACATGTGTATGGGGAGGGTTGGGCCATTTCTTTCGTCTGTTTCCTTGCGCTACCTCGCAAACGCGGGAGACAGCGACAAAGTATAAAAAAAAGAAAAAAAAAAAAAAAAAAAATATATATATATATATATATATATATATATATATATATATATATATATATATATATATATGCATTAAGAATATATGGTGTGGGAGGCAAGTTGTTAGAAGCAGTGAAAAGTTTTTATCGAGGATGTAAGGCATGTGTACGTGTAGGAAGAGAGGAAAGTGATTGGTTCTCAGTGAATGTAGGTTGCGGCAGGGGTGTGTGATGTCTCCATGGTTGCTTAATTTGTTTATGGATGGGGTTGTTAGGGAGGTGAATGCAAGAGTTTTGGAAAGAGGGGCAAGGAGGAAGTCTGTTGGGGATGAGAGAGCTTGGGAAGTGAGCCAGTTGTTGTTCGCTGATGATACAGCGCTGGTGGCTGATTCATGTGAGAAACTGCAGAAGCTGGTGACTGAGTTTGGTAAAGTGTGTGAAAGAAGAAAGTTAAGAGTAAATGTGAATAAGAGCAAGGTTATTAGGTACAGTAGGGTTGAGGGTCAAGTCAATTGGGAGGTGAGTTTGAATGGAGAAAAACTGGAGGAAGTGAAGTGTTTTAGATATCTGGGAGTGGATCTGGCAGCGGATGGAAACATGGAAGCGGAAGTGGATCATAGGGTGGGGGAGGGGGCGAAAATTCTGGGAGCCTTGAAGAATGTGTGGAAGTCGAGAACATTATCTCGGAAAGCAAAAATGGGTATGTTTGAAGGAATAGTGGTTCCAACAATGTTGTATGGTTGCGAGGCGTGGACTATGGATAGAGTTGTGCGCAGGAGGATGGATGTGCTGGAAATGAGATGTTTGAGGACAATGTGTGGTGTGAGGTGGTTTGATCGAGTAAGTAACGTAAGGGTAAGAGAGATGTGTGGAAATAAAAAGAGCGTGGTTGAGAGAGCAGAAGAGGGTGTTTTGAAATGGTTTGGTCACATGGAGAGAATGAGTGAGGAAAGATTGACCAAGAGGATATATGTGTCGGAGGTGGAGGGAACGAGGAGAAGAGGGAGACCAAATTGGAGGTGGAAAGATGGAGTGAAAAAGATTTTGTGTGATCGGGGCCTGAACATGCAGGAGGGTGAAAGGAGGGCAAGGAATAGAGTGAATTGGAGCGATGTGGTATACCGGGGTTGACGTGCTGTCAGTGGATTGAATCAAGGCATGTGAAGCGTCTGGGGTAAACCATGGAAAGCTGTGTAGGTATGTATATTTGCGTGTGTGGACGTATTTATATACATGTGTATGGGGGTGGGTTGGGCCATTTCTTTCGTCTGTTTCCTTGCGCTACCTCGCAAACGCGGGAGACAGCGACAAAGCAAAAAAAAAAAAAAAAAAAAAATATCATATATATATATATATATATATATATATATATATATATATATATATATATATATATATATATATTGGACGTCTAGCTGTATAGTACTCTGGCAAGTGTACGTCTAACAAGTGTACGCCCAGGAAATAAACTTCTGGCTGGTGTATGTCGAGCAGATGTGCGGCCAGCAAATCCCACTCTCATTACTCATTACCAGAAACAACATCCTGGAATGATTTCCACCACAATACATGGACAACCTTGGCATACGTGGCTGTCTGTACTCAGAACTACAGTATATTGTCTCTGTCCTCCTTGTTCTCTCCTACGCTCCTACGCATAATCATTGTCGACCTTGAAGGAAATGATAAGTTGGAGGTAAGTCTTCCTTGTTCTCTCCTGTCGATAATCATTGTTAATCGTGAAGGATAATGATAAGTTAGTTAGTTGGAGGTAAGTTCTGTTAATGAGGCATTTTCTAATTCCTGATCAAGTTGCCGATACGTGAACTCAAGAACTGGAGGTGAGTATTAGTGAAGAACCGGGAAGGCGTCTGTGTGTGTAATTACCCATCTGTAATTACCCATCTGTAATTACCCATCTGTAATTAACGATCTGTAGAGCGCGGGGAAGAAGTGTTACACTCGTGGGGCCTCATCTCATGTGCGTGTCATAATCATTTGTGATTACTGTGTGTGTGTTATAGGAAAGGAGTTTCTCGCTCGTGTTGCCTCGTCTCTTAACCTTGCATATATTTACCATTTCTTTACAATTATATATGGATGCACACACACACACACACACACACACACACACACACACACACACACCAGCCTAAGCCAGGTACCCATTTATCAACCAGCCCCGAGGAGAGGATGAACACCTGGGTGGGGTGGAGACAGAGTATCACGCCGAGGATTCGAATCCATTCGGATCTGACGCCGGGCTAACCCGTGCAGACTTATGGTCAGTAACGCTAGCCACTACATCGCGGAGGCCCGTGTGTGTGTGTGTGTGTGTGTGTGTGTGTGTGTGTAATTACCTCCTTGTACTATCAGGGGAGGAAGTTCTATACTAGTGGGACTCCATCACTTGAACATTCTCTCCTCTCATAAAACTTCCAAGTTTATGTCTGCTGTCTGCATTAACCATGTGCTCAGTCATAATGTTCCAGTCATCGACCACGCTCATAACACAGAAGTACTTTTCGCTGTCCACGTCGTCGCTCTGTTTGGAATCTAAAGGTTGTCATCAGGTCACCCCTGACTCTTCTCTCTTCTAAGGGGGGGGGGGCAAATTTAAAACCTCTAGCCTTTCCCTGTAAGTCTAGTGCCAACTTTGTAGCCCTCCTCTGGACCTTCTGTTATAGATGTTTTTAGTTTCTCCAGACGTGTTGACCAAACCTGAAACACATCTAAATTTGACCTTATGTAAGATATAAAAAGCTTGCTACATATTTCCGTATCCATATACGTGTGTATGTGTGCGTGTGTGTGTTTGTGTGTGTGTGTGTGTGTGTGTGTGTGTGTGTGTGTGTAAGTGTGTGTGTGTGTGTGTGTGTGTGTGCTTGTGTGTGTGTGTGTGCTTGTGTGTGTGTGTGTGATGGGAGAGGAGGAAGGAACGATAGTGAAGAGCACAATGCCACACTTCTCAACCCCTGGCGTATGTCCGTGGAGTTTTCAGGTGAGTGTGCGGACAGGAGAAGCGCCCTTGACGTCCCTGAGGCCACTACGTAATGATTCGGATGTAAGAAGTGACACTGCAAGATGCATGATGTAAGACACTACACGTACAATCGCCCTGATTAAGGGACATGCAATGAATGAATAAAGTGACGTTGTGTAATGTGACAGTGGAAGTACAGCGACATTGTGTGTGGCTTAACAGAAACTCGTGTATGTAATATGAATGCAAAAATTCTAGAGTGTATTAACGGTGGAGGACTAGACACATTAATGCTACTGGATGGGGAATATAGAGCTTGGAATGCACTGACATTGTTGGAAAAGACATATATAGACTACTGAAGGGTGTTGATCCATAAAGGATTATTTTTTCTTCTATATGGGCCCAAGGAGTGTATAAACACACTTGACTGACCATCTGAGGTATAAGAGAAGTGACTAGAAGGGATTCATACTGAGTAGAAGAGAGCTGATGTCGTGCCAGTCTTTAAGAGAGGAGATAGAAAAATTACGCTGAACTACAAGGCTAGTGTCTCTGACGGATGTAGACTGCGAAACATTGGAAAAGATCATCCGAAGGCGACGAGTGACTGACTACCTGCAAGTTAGGAATACCCCGAGTGAGAATCACGATGATCTCATGGAAGAAAGGTCCTGCGTAACAAATACTTTCCACTGCCATGAAAGACAGAGGACATGGATGGTTGAGGTGTTTGCTTCTGGAGGGAGAGAAGCCATTTAACACCGTCCCACCCAAAAGATTGGTAAATAAGCTAGAATTTCAGGCAGGAATGAGGGAAGAAGTACTTCGGTGGATCGAAAATTAAATGACTCGAAATGAAAAGAAGAAACACAAACCATAGATCTGGAAGAGCGAAGAATGAGAGGAGAAAATGACATCCACCAGTTTTCTGAGTCAAGTTCATAATGTCTCTATAGAAAATGGTGTGCCACAGGGCCTGGCCTTCGAGAGGCAGTTATTTTCTATCTGTGTTTCAGTGACTCACCAGAACGGCTACAATCATACTTGACTATGTTTGCTGATCATGTGTTGTGGTCATGAGGTCGTGAGGTCTGTGAGGGATCTTATCAAATCATTATGGAACTTAGGCAAACTTCAGAGCTGGTGAGAAACACGACTGGTGAAGTTCATCCCGAGCGAGTGCTATGTTATGGAGATGCAACAGAGAGAAGGTCTAGGCATGATCTGTCAGGACACAACCTACTTACATTCGTATACAGAAGGGACGCAGTGGTCGACATGATATCCAAGTTATCTCCTGAAAGCCACGTGAAGAAAAGTATCAAAGAGACAGATTATCTGCTGGTATATATATCAGAACCGCCTTCAAGGACGTGGATAAGGAAGTGTTCAGTAAACGATTTTACATTTGATATTAGATCAAGATTAGCGTAATTGCCTCTCAAGTTTGGTCACCTCACTTCAAGTCGAGAAGAGGGGCAACAAAGATGGTCAGTGAAGGAGGAGAGATGACCTACAGTGAAAGGAGGAGAGATGACCTACAGTGAAAGGTTATTGGCTATATATCATTTGTCCACCATGGAAGAGAGAAGAGTAAGATGAGACCATATCATATCCTTTAAGTTTCTAAGTAAAACTGAGAATGTCGACAGTGAACAACACTTTAATCAAAGATCGAAAGAAATGGTAGTTTGAGACCCTAGTATGAATAATATGAAGTACAACTTTTATAGTATTAGACTGATGGATGAATAAGAATATTCCAAGTGAGGTTATTCTGCTTGCACAATGTAAATATAAGATTAAAAAGTCGTACGAGAGTAAAGTTCAAGAACCGAGGCCCCATTAATGGAAAACTCCCTCCCGTACAGCACAAATGGGCAGTTACCCACGAGGGCTCATGGGATCATAACAGACAACATGTGTGAACCAATGCGTTCGTGTGTTTACCATTAACTCTTCATTGGAGCTGTAACTACGTCGTCCAATATGGCCATGATAATCTCTGATACTAACTGCATATGTTATCTACGTCTGAAACTGTTGGGTTCTAACAGGGATGATACAGCACACACACAGCCCGCCCGCCCGCCAACACTGCGACAAATAATGCAGTTTTGGTTTTTTGTGTGAGTAAGAGAGAGAGAGAGAGAGAGAGAGAGAGAGAGAGAGAGAGAGAGAGAGAGAGAGAGAGAGAGAGAGAGAAACACACCCGCGGTAAGAGCTTAATACATGTCCAGGGAGATCTGCATGCTAATGTGCTGGAGAGAGAGAGAGAGAGAGAGAGAGAGAGAGAGAGAGAGAGAGAGAGAGAGAGAGAGAGAGAGAGAGAGAGAGAGAGAGATTTTTATGGGGAAGACAGAAGCAGGAGTCCCGTCTCCTTATGTTTAGCTTATCTGTGTATGACTTACAGATATCGATTCGTATTTCTAAATGGATGAGGTAAGGATAGAGCAGTAAGAGGGCTCTCTCTCTTCCCAACCTCCACCACTCCTTCTGGCAACAGTAGCCGGCAGGAAAATAGAATGGAGGAAAAGTTATGCATTAGTGAAGTGGGCTTGCATGGAATTTAACAGGAGAGAGAGAGAGAGAGAGAGAGAGAGAGAGAGAGAGAGAGAGATACACAGACCACACAGACCTAAGGTCCAAGCGAGAGGGGTCTAGCCTTAATACCACTAAATAAAAGAAAAGAAAAAGATGCAGTCCCCTTAAAATCAGAAGAAAAGGACAGCAAAGCAAAGGCTCTCTCGCCATCCTCCATTCCCTCCAGCAACACACCGGACGCAAAACTGGTTGAAAGAAAAATACCTTGCAGGATTAATATGCCTGAGGAAAATCTTCATAGTCAGTCATAAAGCAAAATGAACAAGAATATGTCACTTTTTGATATAAAGACAATAGTAATGATAAAATGGGGCCTCAGCTTCTCGACTGACCATGTTTATATTATTCCTGATCTTGGAGAGAGAGAGAGAGAGAGAGAGAGAGAGAGAGAGAGAGAGAGAGAGAGAGAGAGAGAGAGAGAGAGAGTGGGAGGGGGGGGGAAGACTACTCATGGAACTAAAGTAATAAAGACGAGGGCTAATAAGACTGTTGTTGAATGCTAAAAGAAGAGATTCGAACACAGAGTCTACGAGACGCAGGTGCGGTTGAGGTCAGAGCACACACACAGGGAGGGTCAAGGTCTCGGCGGCGTGGGGTCGGAGGAGAGGTGAGGGAGTGTGAGGGTGGGGTCAGCAGGAGGAGGAGGAGGTTACCGCTTGGAGGCTGGTCGGGAGCGAGCATCAACAGGATTACCTAAGCCTCCCGGCTTCCTCCGGGGCTTATAACAGCATTAGCAACGTCAACAGGGACAACAACAACAGTGCCAACGGCAGCATTAGCAGACAACAGAGCATGAGAGCTAATAATAGCAGTATTAGCAAAAATGACAGTGCCTACAGAACCGCGATTATGGCAATAACCATAACAATGGGACCAGGACGGCGCTTACCGCCCCTGTGCAGCGCATCAGCAGTAACAATGCAGCAAACTCCTCTTGCCGACCCAGAGCATCATATCATCATCAGAGAGTCCCTATTTCACTAATTAATTATTTGCCGGAATTTACCATTCATAGTTCATTACAACATTCACGAGGGGGAGGGTGATCAGGGTGGATTAAATTGGACTCATGTACGGCCACCTCTAGCACGAGTTGCCTGAAGCATTCACTTACACGCCCAGCAAACCCAAGTTGCCTCAGAGCAACAACCATACCTGTGAGTGGTTGCACCACGATAACCCAAGCTACCTTAATCCATTATCGTTATATACTAAGTTCCCGTAAACAGTTCCTATGTATCATAATACTGTTAACCATCCAATCTACCTTCACCAGTACACACTATCACCACCCCGGTTATCTCAACGGGTTATTATTCCTATATACACGTTATGTCGAGATCAACATCGCCACTCATCTCCTCTCCCACTACCATCACTACACCTGGTGGAACGATGATCTGCTCCTCGCGTCGGTCCCCATATACCACCCAATCCTATCACCATTCCAGGTCATCCTTCAACTACCAGAGAACAATAATATGCAGACCCTATCGTCCACCTCATCATTACTACCTCTCACACTTCCCCCTCCTATCACTCCCCCATCACCTTTATCGCCATGTCTACAAGTATATCAGATTAAGAACCTTTGACACAATTATTGTTTACCAGCACATAACCCCGCCACAGACCATCTGGTCTTCTGTTATCTGGCTTTCCCACACATTGCTCATTCCAGGCCAAATGCAAACTATTACCCCCGAGAGTTCCCACCATGAAATACCCCGTTTCACCCCTCTCATCCCCACCACACTTCACCCCTCCCATCCCATCCACACATTACCCCCCTCTCATTCATACACAAACAACGATCCACCTCGTACACACAGGGAGCACTGCTATATCTCCTCCATAACTCCTGTAACTCCATCTTACACGACCTTCGCATTCTGATCTCCCACAAGTCTGCCATCTTAGCCACACAGCCCCCCCTCCTCACTCCCTTCCCCACCACATGGCTCCACCACACCATCCCTCCACTCCACAAATACAATACTCCCCATAACACACCATCCCTGCCATAAACCCGCTAATCCACTCGCGCCTCACTCCAGCACCAAACAGCCTCCCTCACCCCTCAAGTCTTTCCCAAGCGCTATCTACCCAGGCCCACTTCCCCAGGCCCACTTCCCCAGGACCACTTGCCCAGGCCCACTTTCCTCAGGTCCACTTCCCAGGCCCACTTCCTCAGCCCCATTTCCCCAGGTCCACTTTCCCCAGGCCCACTTCCTCAGGTCCACTTCACCAGGCCCACTTCACCAGGCCCACTTCCCCAGGCCCACTTCCCCAGGCCCACTTTTCCAGGCCCACTTTCATCAGGTCCACTTCACAGGCCCATTTCCTCAGCCCCATTTCCCCAGGTCCACTTTCCCCAGGCCCACTTCCTCAGGTCCACTTCCCCAGGCCCACTTCCCCGGGCCCACTTCCCCATATCCACTTCCCCAGGCCCACTTTCCCAGGTCCACTTCCCCAGGCCCACTTCTCTAGGCCCACTTTTCTCAGGCCCACTTCCTCAGGCTCACTTCCCCAGGTCCACTTCCCCAGCCCCATCTCCCCAGGCCCACTTCCCCAGGTCCTACTTCCCCAAGCCCACCACCTCCCCAGCCTCATCTCCCCTGCCCTGGTACCACAGCCCTGCCTCTCCAGCAGTATCTCCCCAGCTCCACCTCCCCAGCTCTTCCCACCCCAGCGGTCGGACAGGGCCATAGCGGAGCTCCCAAACGTCATAGAGAAAACGGCAACCACCAAACAAAGCCAATTACAACTTGAGCGCATTGCCCAATCGCTGTGGCTTAATTATCACAGGGGTGGGGGGGAGGAGGGAGGCTGGGGTAGTTGCAAATTGATCGGGGGGGAGGGAGGGGAGGGAGGGGGGTTGAGAGAGGTAGATGATTCAATTTTATAGAGGGGGAGGGAGCTTTGTGTGGTCCAGGGAATGGTTCGCAACGAATTAAATTCCGCTAAAAACTAAATGTCACAGGTTTAGATACAGCAGAAACGGTGTTTTACGGTTGCTAGTGGCGGTGGTGTGTGTGTGTGTGTGTGTGTGTGTGTGTGTGTGTATGTCGTAGGGGTGGGGGTGTGTGTGAGGGGGGTGTGTGTGTTGGGGTTGGGGGTGTAATACCTGTTTCTACATACGGAAAGGAAATGGCAAACTCATGGCAGACCCCACCTCATAGCCTCATATTCATATGACGTAGGATCTTGAATTTCCCAGGTCTTGACAACCTTTGTTTTATATCATTTAGTCTCTTGTCATGTATTTGTCTTTTGATCTTCTGTTCCACACAGCGTCGTCTTGTCGTCTCCCTATCACTGTCATGACGTATTCAGATGACACCGTCAAGACGCCCTACGAAAGGCGTCAAGTCTTCTCCTTCATCAGCAAATGATGGAGTAATGAATATGGTCTGGCTCAGCCCTCGCACAACGACCAACACAGACAAGCTGGGTTCAACTCCGGCTCTTTCCCTTCTTACTACAATTCCTTTCCTCTTCGTCCTTCTCTTTTCCTTCCCATTTTCTTCCATTCTTTCAAGCACCCTGAAAAGGGTCTCTATTTTTTTTTTTTCCTACACATAACCAACGATAATAATTTTCTGTCCTATGGTATGAACACTTCGGGACTTTCTTTCCTCTACCAGCAAGGCTTCTCTCTCTCTCTCTCTCTCTCTCTCTCTCTCTCTCTCTCTCTCTCTCTCTCTCTTTTCCTGGTATCATCGTTAACTTTTCTTTTATCAGTTCAGTTCGTGGTGTCCAAGCTGGTCATGCATGATCTACCTTGGATTAAATATACATCATCGACTGCCTCCACAGCACATTTTCTATGCACTAAAACGAAATTCTGACACTGACTAAGATGTGTCCTGCCTGTCAACACAATGCTAACGTCGCTTGTTAGGTACTATGTAGGTTTTAGGTGTTTTTCGCACGCTGATTCCTGTAGCTCGTTTTCACCCTTATGTTATCCGAAGTCTGGTTTGCCTTCACCCTTTCCCAGCTTCAGTACTTTACACTTAATTACAGTGAGCTTTTTCCAAGTATCGTTGGAAGGTGTAGTAACCCTCAAGTGACATATACCAAATTCATGGATCGGCAACACCGTCAAACATATTCAATTACGACTAATTTTTTTTTTCCCCGGTAAGACTCTCTTTTTACTTTGACTAAAATTGAACATAAATCCCTCGACATTTGAACAATCTCTTCCAACTAATAACCCGACATTTTTGCTTCTTCATCACTACGTTGAAAGATACAATATTACAGGTTTTCCATAAAGCAGTCTAAGAATTCCTAGGAAACACAACACTTTCTTCTTTGACATGATGTTAACTTTCTCACTGAAGTCTAAGGGAATTGCTACCCCATAACCTCTTTTCTCTGAATCAATATATTCTCTCATATATTTTCACGTTCTACCAAGAATCTGCAGCAACTCTATCCTAAGCTTTATCTAGATTCATGAACGTCACATAAATGCCCAACTGTTTCTCTTGATATTTGCCGCACAAGTTCTTCAAAGCAAACACCTGATCTACATGTCATCTGCCATTCTTGAAGCCACTATGTTCCTCCTTGATTTTAAAATGGTCTCTGCATGCCGCCACCCTCCTAATCACTACTCTCCCATACAACTTAGCAGCTACACTCAACCAACTTATACCTCTGTAATCTAAATATTCAATTTCATCCCCCTTGCCTTTATACAATGGCAGTCATTCCACTACTTATTAGGCACATCGCCATGAGCCATACATGCACTGAATATCCTAACTTATCAATAATACAATATTCCCTTTCGTAAGAAATTCGACTGCAATAGAATGCACTCCAGCCGCTTTGTCACACTTCATCTTACGTAAGGCTTTCACCAACTCCTCTCTTTTCACCAAACCACTTTCCATGACTCATTTCACATACCTCCACGTCCGGAACTCTCACAACTACCATCTTATCATTGAACACATTTAACAACCCTTCAAAATTCTCATTCCATCTCCTCTTCAACTCAGTTTTGCCCGTTACCATTCCTCCATTTTCTCCTTCACCGATGTTTCCATTCATTCTCTTGTTTTCCTCTCACTCACAACCTTCCAACCGTTTTCTTATTCTCCCTGAAGTTTGCTGACACTCGCTTACTCCAGTTTTCACCTGCCTCGTTTTCAGGCTCTGTACCTTCCTCTTGACCTCCTGTTGTTTACTTTTTGTATATTTTCCAATCACTTGCACTCCACCTCCAGTTTTCACTTCTCCAAAAGAAAGAACAGAAAAGGGGCCAAGTGAGGATTTTCCCTTTAAGGCTTAGTCCTCTGCTCTTAATGCTACCTCGCTAACAAGGGAAATTGCGAATCCATATATATATATATATGTGTGTGTGTGTGTGTGTGTGTGTGTGTGTGTGTGTGTGTGTGTGGGAGGAATGCGGGGCAACTAGGCAGTAAGTGTTCGATGTCTTCACTGTGGCAGTTGGATCGTGGGCATGATGGGTTTTGGGATGTGCAGTACTGAAGGGATAGGCGATGTCCAAAGAGTAAACGGGAAAGTATGATTCGTGTTTGTCTAGGGAGTGTTGTTTCAGGTGGGTAAGGTGCGATAGGATCTTATCAAAGAATTTTAGTTAGAAAGGCGTTTGTTTGAGCTTGTCGGGTCATACAGTGTGCATGTGTTTATGTCAGTGTTATGTTTATTGAGGGTGGGGTGTGTGTGTGTGTGTGTGTGTGTGTGTGTGTGTGTGTGTGTGTGTGTGTGTGTTGGGGGGGGGGGGGTCTGTGAGCACAGGTTGCTAAAGTGTGAGCCAGGGGTGAGCTTTTTATCCCTATTTGAAGATTGTATCTGGTTACGGCACTCTTTGGATGGGTGAGGTCTAACGCTATTGCATAGAACTGATTGCCAAACATATCAAGGTGGGACTGTGCTGGGAGGTTCTTCATCTCATTGTGTAGATGTTCAGTGTTTTTGGTCATCCGTCAGCCCGTGTTCTGAGCGTTCTGTTGCTGCGTTTTGCAACTGTATCATGTTTACACTCATGAAGGTAGACGCCTCTTTTAACCCGAGATAGATACGAATCCAAACTACCTCCTCAAAATACCAACCATGGCTGGCATCATATACGGCACGACACCACAATCATCAACTCAAAAGTAATCAATAAACTAAGTGCTCCTAGGACACTAACTGGTAACAGATTTAAACAAAAGAATATCGCATCTTCTCTAAAAACTTCATCAGCTCTACCTTAAACTATGCTCACCTACATGGTCGTTCTTCTTCTCACAAAACACACACACACACACACACACACATACACGTCTCTTCGTTGTATGCCAACTGGCTTTTATTTCTTGTATCTCCCCTAATGATGTGATTATTACACGAAAGTGTACTTGGGAACTTATCGTGTTTCATTTCCCCGTGGACTCATAGGAACATATATATATATATATATATATATATATATATATATATATATATATATATATATATATATATATATATATATATAACCAAAATCGTGTAAGAGTTCGGTTAATTACCGTGGATGCCAATGAAAAAGTTTTCAGATTTAAATTTCATGACTCTACTAATTACACAACATTTTGTAACATATACACTAATAATTATGCAATTAAATAGTTGTAATGGGCACTTTCTTGGGAAATACTGTGAGGTTCAAATGCGCTCCATGCCAATGGAGGTTCATAACTGGGAGGATGGTAGACGCCTTAACCCACCCCGCCAGTAGGCGTTGGCGCGGTAAATGGTAGACGATGATGACCACCTTCACAGCACTTGTGTGTTGTGAATCTCGGAAGATACACAAAACTCCAGAAGTTGTGTGACACTTGTATATTTACCGACTCTCTCTATTAGCTCACAGAAGTGAACGCTGGAAATGTTTGCAACGCCTCTCCCTCGTTTTCTTTCTCTGTCCTCAGCTTCGCTCTCATATCGCCTTTCCAGTCTAACTTATTCCCGATTCTTCTACTCTGTGTGTCATACATTCCTTCTACTAAAAGAACAAAGGAGTGTCTTGATGGAAAGTCCATTGGTAATATCTGAAAGCCCTTCCAAGCCTTCCTGACCTTGACGCATTTACGGGCCGCCAAGGGTCGAGCGCAGAGGTTCGAATCCTGGTTGCGGCAGTTGGTCCACAGTCAACCCAGCTGTTCATGCACCCCATGAGGTTGGGCGAGAGAATGGCTTCTGTTTGTCTCATGGCTTAGCATTACTGACTAGCATCAAGCCGCTTCATCATTGTTTAATGCTAAGTCCTCTCATCGCCACTTTCTAATGCTGGTGTCTGCCAGAATCACTGTTTATCAGAGGCTATGTGTCCCGGGACATGACCTTCTCAACCAGCACCACCACACTCCACGAGGAAAATCAACACAAGGCCTTAACGTCTTCTCCCATGAGGACCTCCTCATGGGTTGCAGGGTTACGACCCCGTCGTGTTCCAACGTTAAGTATGTACCAGTTTGGTCTAAAGTCTTGCCAGGGAAGAGTTCAGTTCATTATACAAGGCTTTATCCCCTCCCCACTGCACTCCTCCAGCTTTGTGATGACAAAAATCCTCGGTTTCTTCTCTTTCGTCCTGCGGGTGTAAACAAAACAAAGTGTTCACAGAACAGCGTAAACACGTCGGCCAGTCCTACGTTCCCTCTACATCATAACAAATCCATCAAATCAGACGGCAAATCCCTTAACTATAACACTGTGATGGAAAGCTTGGCTAATCCTGTTGGTGGCGAGGCGAGTGAACGATGGTTAGTGGCGAGGTGAACGCACGTAAGGGAAGGGGTTTGCCCCTCCCCTTGGGAATTAAGTGGCACCGAATATTGCCTTCCACAAATGATAAGTGAGATTTTATAATGATGTGGTGTCAATATCAGTACGCGGGGAGCAGCTGACGGGGAGGAGGGAGTATGACGGAGCACCTGAGCATTACTCTGATGGTTCTGATGCTCAAGGGTTGAGCAGGAGGCCGAGGGGGCACAGGTGGGAGCCAGAGGAGAGGGGAAGTGAGGAAATAACGAGGTAGGTAATGAATAGGGTAAACATGGGATAAAGAGATGAATCGATAAGAAGGCGAAGGAGGTAAAGAGATTAATGTTACGAGACATGGAAGAGGCGGGAATAGGGAAAAGTGAGGAAAAGGAGAGATAAAAAACTGGAGGGAAAAAGTATCAGGTTTAGGAGGTGTCAGTGACAGGCAGGTCTAGCCATGTGTACGCCAGGATCTGTGTCAGGAGGTCAGGGGCTGCTGCCAGTACCAGGAGGTCAGGGGCTGCTGCCAGTACCAGGAGGTCAGGGGCTGCTGCCAGTACCAGGAGGTCAGGGGCTACTGCCAGTACCAGGAGGTCAGGGGCTGTTGCCAGTACCAGCGGGTCAGGGGCTGCTGCCAGTACCAGGAGGTCAGGGGCTGTTACCAGTACCAGGAGGTCAGGGGCTGCTGCCAGTACCAGGGGGTCAGGGGCTGCTGCTAGCACCAGGAGGTCAGGGGCTGCTGCCAGTACCAGGAGGTCAAGGGCTGCTGCCAGTACCAGGAGGTCAGGGGCTGTTACCAGTACCAGGAGGTCAGGGGCTGCTGCCAGTACCAGGAGGTCAGGGGCTGCTGCCAGTACCAGGAGGTCAGGGGCTGCTGCCAGTACCAGGAGGTCAGGGGCTGCTGCCAGTACCAGGGGGTCAGGGGCTGCTGCCAGTACCAGGAGGTCAGGGGCTGCTGCCAGTACCAGGAGGTCAGGGGCTGCTGCCAGTACCAGGAGGTCAGGGGCTGCTGCCAGTACCAGGAGGTCAAGGGCTGCTGCCAGTACCAGGAGGTCAAGGGCTGCTGCCAGTACCACAGGTCTGGCTATAGGCCACGTACACTTCTGTACCACAGGTCTGGCTATAGGCCACGTACACTTCCTGTACCACAGGTCTGGCTATAGGCCACGTACACTTCTGTACCACAGGTCTGGCTATAGGGTTACATGTACACTTCTGTACCACAGGTCTGGCTATAGGGTTACATGTACACTTCTGTACCACAGGTCTGGTTATAGGGCCACGTACACTTCTGTACCACAGGTCTGGTTATAGGGCCACGTACACTTCTGTACCACAGGTCTGGCTATAGGGCCACGTACACTTCTGTACCAAGGTCTGGCTATAGGCCACGTACACTTCTGTACCACAGGTCTGGCTATAGGGTTACATGTACACTTCTGTACCACAGGTCTGGCTATAGGGTTACATGTACACTTCTGTACCAAGGTCTGGCTATAGGCCACGTACACTTCTGTACCAAGGTCTGGCTATAGGGTTACATGTACACTTCTGTACCACAGGTCTGGCTATAGGGCCACGTACACTTCTGTACCACAGGTCTGGCTATAGGCCACGTACACTTCTGTACCACAGGTCTGGCTATAGGGTTACATGTACACTTCTGTACCACAGGTCTGGCTATAGGCCACGTACACTTCTGTACACAGGTCTGGCTATAGGGTCACGTACACTTCTGTTACCACAGGTCTGGCTATAGGGCCACGTACACTTCCTGTACCACAGGTCTGGTTATAGGGCCACGTACACTTCCTGTACCACAGGTCTGGCTATAGGGTTACATGTACACTTCTGTACCACAGGTCTGGCTATAGGGTTACATGTACACTTCTGTACCAAGGTCTGGCTATAGGGTTACATGTACACTTCTGTACCACAGGTCTGGCTATAGGGTCACGTACACTTCTGTACCACAGGTCTGGCTATAGGGTTACATGTACACTTCTGTACCACAGGTCTGGCTATAGGGCCACGTACACTTCTGTACCACAGGTCTGGCTATAGGGTCACGTACACTTCTGTACCAAGGTCTGGCTATAGGCCACGTACACTTCTGTACCAAGGTCTGGCTATAGGCCACGTACACTTCTGTACCACAGGTCTGGCTATAGGCCACGTACACTTCTGTACCACAGGTCTGGCTATAGGGTTACATGTACACTTCTGTACCACAGGTCTGGTTATAGGGCCACGTACACTTCCTGTACCACAGGTCTGGCTATAGGCCACGTACACTTCTGTACCACAGGTCTGGCTATAGGGTCACGTACACTTCTGTACCAAGGTCTGGCTATAGGCCACGTACACTTCTGTACCACAGGTCTGGCTATAGGCCACGTACACTTCTGTACCACAGGTCTGGCTATAGGCCACGTACACTTCTGTACCACAGGTCTGGCTATAGGGCCACGTACACTTCTGTACCACAGGTCTGGCTATAGGGTTACATGTACACTTCTGTACCACAGGTCTGGCTATAGGCCACGTACACTTCTGTACACAGGTCTGGCTATAGGGTCACGTACACTTCTGTACCAAGGTCTGGCTATAGGGTCACGTACACTTCTGTACCACAGGTCTGGTTATAGGGCCACGTACACTTCTGTACCACAGGTCTGGCTATAGGGTCACGTACACTTCTGTACACAGGTCTGGCTATAGGGCCACGTACACTTCTGTACCACAGGTCTGGTTATAGGGCCACGTACACTTCTGTTACCACAGGTCTGGCTATAGGCCACGTACACTTCTGTACCACAGGTCTGGCTATAGGGTCACGTACACTTCTGTACACAGGTCTGGCTATAGGCCACGTACACTTCTGTACACAGGTCTGGCTATAGGGCCACGTACACTTCTGTACCACAGGTCTGGTTATAGGGCCACGTACACTTCTGTACCACAGGTCTGGCTATAGGGTTACATGTACACTTCTGTACCACAGGTCTGGCTATAGGGTTACATGTACACTTCTGTACCACAGGTCTGGCTATAGGCCACGTACACTTCTGTACCACAGGTCTGGTTATAGGGCCACGTACACTTCTGTACCACAGGTCTGGCTATAGGGTTACATGTACACTTCTGTACCAAGGTCTGGCTATAGGGTCACGTACACTTCTGTACCAAGGTCTGGCTATAGGCCACGTACACTTCTGTACCAAGGTCTGGCTATAGGGTCACGTACACTTCTGTACCACAGGTCTGGCTATAGGGTTACATGTACACTTCTGTACCACAGGTCTGGCTATAGGGTTACATGTACACTTCTGTACCACAGGTCTGGCTATAGGGTTACATGTACACTTCTGTACCACAGGTCTGGCTATAGGGTCACGTACACTTCTGTACACAGGTCTGGCTATAGGGTTACATGTACACTTCTGTACCACAGGTCTGGTTATAGGGCCACGTACACTTCTGTACACAGGTCTGGCTATAGGGTCACGTACACTTCTGTACCACAGGTCTGGCTATAGGGTCACGTACACTTCTGTACCACAGGTCTGGCTATAGGGTTACATGTACACTTCTGTACCACAGGTCTGGCTATAGGGTTACATGTACACTTCTGTACCACAGGTCTGGCTATAGGGTTACATGTACACTTCTGTACCACAGGTCTGGCTATAGGGTCACGTACACTTCTGTACACAGGTCTGGCTATAGGCCACGTACACTTCTGTACCAAGGTCTGGCTATAGGGTTACATGTACACTTCTGTACCACAGGTCTGGCTATAGGGTTACATGTACACTTCTGTACCACAGGTCTGGCTATAGGGTTACATGTACACTTCTGTACCAAGGTCTGGCTATAGGCCACGTACACTTCTGTACACAGGTCTGGCTATAGGCCACGTACACTTCCTGTACCACAGGTCTGGCTATAGGGTCACGTACACTTCTGTACCACAGGTCTGGCTATAGGGTTACATGTACACTTCTGTACCACAGGTCTGGCTATAGGGTTACATGTACACTTCTGTACCACAGGTCTGGTTATAGGGCCACGTACACTTCTGTACCAAGGTCTGGCTATAGGGCCACGTACACTTCTGTACCACAGGTCTGGTTATAGGGCCACGTACACTTCTGTACACAGGTCTGGCTATAGGGCCACGTACACTTCTGTACCACAGGTCTGGCTATAGGCCACGTACACTTCTGTACCACAGGTCTGGTTATAGGGCCACGTACACTTCTGTACCACAGGTCTGGTTATAGGGCCACGTACACTTCTGTACCAAGGTCTGGCTATAGGGTTACATGTACACTTCTGTACCAAGGTCTGGCTATAGGGTCACGTACACTTCTGTACCACAGGTCTGGCTATAGGCCACGTACACTTCTGTACCAAGGTCTGGCTATAGGCCACGTACACTTCTGTTACCACAGGTCTGGCTATAGGGTCACGTACACTTCTGTACACAGGTCTGGCTATAGGGTCACGTACACTTCTGTACACAGGTCTGGCTATAGGGTCACGTACACTTCTGTACACAGGTCTGGCTATAGGCCACGTACACTTCTGTACACAGGTCTGGCTATAGGGTTACATGTACACTTCTGTACCACAGGTCTGGCTATAGGGTTACATGTACACTTCTGTACCAAGGTCTGGCTATAGGGTCACGTACACTTCTGTACACAGGTCTGGCTATAGGGTTACATGTACACTTCTGTACCACAGGTCTGGCTATAGGGCCACGTACACTTCTGTACCACAGGTCTGGCTATAGGGTCACGTACACTTCTGTACCACAGGTCTGGCTATAGGGTTACATGTACACTTCTGTACCACAGGTCTGGTTATAGGGCCACGTACACTTCTGTACCAAGGTCTGGCTATAGGCCACGTACACTTCTGTACCACAGGTCTGGCTATAGGCCACGTACACTTCTGTTACCACAGGTCTGGCTATAGGCCACGTACACTTCTGTACACAGGTCTGGCTATAGGGTCACGTACACTTCTGTTACCACAGGTCTGGCTATAGGGTTACATGTACACTTCTGTACCACAGGTCTGGCTATAGGCCACGTACACTTCTGTACCACAGGTCTGGCTATAGGGTTACATGTACACTTCTGTACCAAGGTCTGGCTATAGGCCACGTACACTTCTGTTACCACAGGTCTGGCTATAGGGTTACATGTACACTTCTGTACCACAGGTCTGGCTATAGGGTCACGTACACTTCTGTACCACAGGTCTGGCTATAGGGTCACGTACACTTCTGTACCACAGGTCTGGCTATAGGCCACGTACACTTCCTGTACCACAGGTCTGGCTATAGGGTCACGTACACTTCTGTACCACAGGTCTGGCTATAGGCCACGTACACTTCTGTACCACAGGTCTGGTTATAGGGCCACGTACACTTCTGTACCACAGGTCTGGCTATAGGGTCACGTACACTTCTGTTACCACAGGTCTGGCTATAGGGTTACATGTACACTTCTGTACCACAGGTCTGGCTATAGGCCACGTACACTTCTGTACCACAGGTCTGGCTATAGGCCACGTACACTTCTGTACCACAGGTCTGGTTATAGGGCCACGTACACTTCTGTACCACAGGTCTGGCTATAGGGTCACGTACACTTCTGTACCACAGGTCTGGTTATAGGGCCACGTACACTTCTGTACCACAGGTCTGGCTATAGGGTCACGTACACTTCTGTACCAAGGTCTGGCTATAGGGTCACGTACACTTCTGTACCACAGGTCTGGCTATAGGGTCACGTACACTTCTGTACCACAGGTCTGGTTATAGGGCCACGTACACTTCTGTACCACAGGTCTGGCTATAGGGTCACGTACACTTCTGTACCACAGGTCTGGCTATAGGGTCACGTACACTTCTGTACCACAGGTCTGGCTATAGGCCACGTACACTTCTGTACCACAGGTCTGGTTATAGGGCCACGTACACTTCTGTACCACAGGTCTGGCTATAGGGTTACATGTACACTTCTGTACCAAGGTCTGGCTATAGGCCACGTACACTTCTGTACCACAGGTCTGGTTATAGGGCCACGTACACTTCTGTACCACAGGTCTGGTTATAGGGCCACGTACACTTCTGTACACAGGTCTGGCTATAGGCCACGTACACTTCTGTACACAGGTCTGGCTATAGGCCACGTACACTTCTGTACCACAGGTCTGGCTATAGGCCACGTACACTTCTGTACACAGGTCTGGCTATAGGGTTACATGTACACTTCTGTACCACAGGTCTGGCTATAGGGTTACATGTACACTTCTGTACCACAGGTCTGGCTATAGGGTCACGTACACTTCTGTACCACAGGTCTGGCTATAGGGTTACATGTACACTTCTGTACCACAGGTCTGGCTATAGGGTCACGTACACTTCTGTACCACAGGTCTGGCTATAGGGTCACGTACACTTCTGTACCACAGGTCTGGCTATAGGGCCACGTACACTTCTGTACCACAGGTCTGGCTATAGGGTCACGTACACTTCTGTACCACAGGTCTGGCTATAGGGCCACGTACACTTCTGTACCACAGGTCTGGCTATAGGGCCACGTACACTTCTGTACCACAGGTCTGGTTATAGGGCCACGTACACTTCTGTACCACAGGTCTGGCTATAGGGCCACGTACACTTCTGTACCACAGATATCGATAAGAAAAATTTCAATTTCAATTGTTTGATTCAGTCTTTGAAAACGTTTCACTAATGTCAGTTTATGAAGTACTGGTTGTTCTACCAACATAACGAGTGCTGTACTAACACAATAATCACTGTATCAGTTGCTGTACTAACACAATAATCACTGTACCAGTTGCTGTACTAACACAATAATCACTGTACCAGTTGCTGTACTAACGCAATAATTACTGTACCAGTTGCTGTACTAACGCAATAATTACTGTACTAGTTGCTGTACTAACGCAATAATTACTGTACCAGTTGCTGTACTAACACAATAATTACTGTACCAGTTGCTGTACTAACACAATAATTACTGTACCAGTTGCTGTACTAACACAATAATTACTGTACTAGTTGCTGTGCTAACGCAATGATTACTGTATTAGTTGCTGTACTACCACTGTACTAACACAATTATTACTGTACTAGTTGCTGTACTAACACAATAATTACTGTACCAGATGCTGTACTAAGACAATAATTACTATACTAGTTGCTGTACTAACGCAATAATTACTGTACTAGTTGCTGTACTAACACAATAATTACTGTACTAGTTGCTGTACTAACACAATAATTACTGTACTAGTTGCTGTACTAACACAATAATTACTGTACTAGTTGCTGTACTAACAGTAATTACTGTACTAGTTGCTGTACTAACGCAATAATTACTGTACTAGTTGCTGTACTAACACAATAATTACTGAACTAGTTGCTGTACTCACACAATAATTACTGTACTGGTTGCTGTACTAACGCAATAATTACTGTATCAGTTGCTGTACTAACACAGTAATTACTGTACCAGTTGCTGTACTAACACAATAATTACTGTACTAGTTGCTATACTAACACAACAATTACTGTACTAGCTGCTGCACTAACACAATAATTACTGTACCAGTTGCTGTACTAACACAATGATTACTGTACTAGTTGCTGTACTAACGCAATAATTACTGTACTAGTTGCTGTACTATCACAATAATTACTGTACTAGTTGCTGTATTAACAGTAATTACTGTACTAGTTGCTGTACTAACACAATGCTTGCTTTTCTAGCCGCTGTACGAATGAAATCTCTTGCTGTACTATTTGCTGTACTGACACAATGGCTGGTGTACAATATCGTTGCACTTACACAGGATTTGGATTTCCAATTTAGTTTTATGGCGCATTTCGCCTCTGTTGGAGCATGATGAGAGTATCATAATGACAGGTGTTCCAATAAGCACAATCTCTATAAGGCCCACAATCTGGTCGCCTCCATTACACTTCCCAGACCGCAGTAACATATCATCGCTCTCCTGTTACCTTATCCCACGGCAGGATGCCTCTCCCTGCCTCGATGATGTCCATATGCACAAGCATAAGATCAACCCTACAGGTCCTTATTCCAATAAAGACATATAATAAAACCGCATCATCACACGGCTTTATTACATTACATATCTTTATCACTTGTACTGGTGACGATGTCTGGCGCAACCCAGGGCCTCGCTGGCAGGGTAGCTAAATGGGTTTCCCGTGAGGCGTTCACCCCCGGGGTTGATGTTACCGATGCCTGGCGGGGAGGAGGAAGAAGAGAGAACGGGAATATGAAGGGTAGAAAACGGGGGATATAGGAGAGGGAGAGAGAGAGAGAGAGAGAGAGAGAGAGAGAGAGAGAGAGAGAGAGAGAGAGACTCAGCTTCCCTCTTCGAAGATAAGGAGTCGCAACGGTCAATCCTCGCGTTGTTGACCTCCACAGAGAAACTATGGGAAGCAACAGCTCTAATCGCATGTTGTACCTTAGTATCTGAGGCGTATGTAGACAGCTCATGAACTGTGGCCTCCGCAAAACAGAGGAAGAACAGCAAAATCACGGCAAATGGAAAAGGATGGTTGAAGATAGATGATAATGGGAGAGCTAATATGCCGGAAGTCTTTTCTGTTCCGCTCTGAATGAGAGACAAGTGGAGGACGGGCCATCCTAGATATGCAGGCAGTACTCCATCCATACTGGAGAGGGTGAGGCCTCTGGGGCGATGGAACGAACGTCCACACGAAGAATAACTACGTAACCTATGTAACACCACGAGATTAAGAAGAGCAGATTCTGCTTATGTTCATAATGTGGGATGTCCAGAATAAAGTGGAGGATACGGTTATGTCTAACACGTTTATGATATTGCAGGGTTATGCGGTGGTGCTGTGAACATGAAATTAAGCAGTGGAAAACAAGTGAGATTCATAAAGGGATTATAAGTAGAAATTGCACTTTCGTACCACTGAATTGAAACAGGTCAGTGTTTTTTCATTCCGAGATGCTACACAGTTCCGAATCACAGGGGATACATGTTTAGTGTGTGAAAAATAACGAGTGTTGGAGTAATGAGACGAGAAGGGAGTGAGATGAAGTATGCTGGATGGAATCATGAGCGGGGAAGTAAAGTAGGTTGGAGGTGGAGGAAAGATTATCAACAGAAAGACGAGAGAATGTAGGCGATAGGATAGAACCTTGAGGGACGCTGGTGTTGACACGATGAGGAAGTCACCTCATCTACGAACATCCACGATGGAACGAACAGGGAGCGAGCTGTTCATTAATACACAGAGACAGAAAAGCTAGAGGAAGAAAATATCAATATATTGATAGTCCGTTAAAAACCGAAAAAGCCAGGAGTAATTGATTATATTGTAAAAATCTTCGTGCCATAAATCCAAGATAAATCCAATGAAAACCCACATATCATTATGGATAATGATAATTACCTTCCCCCACCCCAGTATATATATATATATATATATATATATATATATATATATATATATATATATATATATATATATTGGGATTGAACTAGGGCATGTGAAGCGACCGGAGTAAACCATGGAAAGGGCTGTGGGGTCTGGATGGGGATAGAGAGCTGTGGTTTCGGTGCATTACGTAAACATGACAGCTAGAGAATGGATGTGAGCGAATGTGGCCCTTCTTTGTCTGTTCCCTGGCGCTACCTTGCTAACCCAGGAAACAACAATCAATATATAACATCTATATAACGTTACAACTCCAACAACAGTAACATCATAAGTCTATCGAAGAAAGCAAACTTACATGTAAGAGAATTTTTTGCCAAAAAGAGTGTTATTTTGGAAGGAAAAAAAAAGGAAAAAAGAAACGACACGAGTAACGCATAGAGAGAGAGAGAGAGAGAGAGAGAGAGAGAGAGAGAGAGAGAGAGAGAGAGAGAGAGAGAGAGAGAGCTCCCCGAGGCTATGAGTGGGAGAGCCATCCACATATGAACAAACATCTGCATACATTAAGGTGGCTTTTACCCCAGTGGTTCCACGAGCCAGACGTCTGTATCCCCGCTCTACGAGGCAGACGCGGGACCCTTAATCCAGTTTAGTGTAGCCAACACAAATCTAGTTCACTTGCAGCACACCACCAGCTGCCTAGGGTGGATCCTACCTAGGAGAGAGAGAGAGAGAGAGAGAGAGAGAGAGAGAGAGAGAGAGAGAGTATTCATCTACTTTCGAGTATTTACAACTGGATTTTGCTGTTGGATTGGACCAGCTCGTAGCCAACGTTCATCGTATATCTTTCCTAAACAACAGAACTGTTTTTCTCTGTTACCTCACACTTTGTATAGCTGTCATTACTGGTGTGCATCTGGAGCTGTTGTCGGCCATTTATCAAGGCTTCATTTAAACTTATATTTGCTTACCCCATACAGAATTCTTACTTCACTTCACAGTACACTGAACATCATTTTGCATCTTATCTTCGCTGGTTCTCGTATAGTTATAGTTTGAAATCTTTTCAGTATCTAAAAAGAAATATCACACTTAATTACTCTCTTTCTTCTCCGTTGGAATCCTCTAAGAAGCGAGTACAATTCTTATTTAAAACTGAATATGATGTCATGTATAGAGAGTCATATATCCTTTTCCCCTCTTATTTTTTCCTATATCTCACGAGTTCGAATGAACCTCTCGTGGTAATGTCTCCATTCCCTCGACTTCACATTCCTATCAGGTTCTTCTACATTTCTACCCAGCGTGTTCATCCGTCCTTCTCCTGATGGTCCCTCGTGGTGTAGCGGTAGGAGTTCCTCACTGTGACGTATTCACGGACTGCTCAGGGTCGAGTGTATCGGTTCGAATCCTAATTGTGGTGGTCGGTCCAAAGTTAATTCAATCAATAATTTATTATACTTGATCGCCGTTTCCCGGGTCAGCATGGTAGCGCCAAGAAACAGACGAAAAAGACCCATCCATTCTCATAAGCATGTCTCTGCATATCTTTTTTTCCATCTGTGATTTGTCATTATTTGCTTCTGAAGATATTTTGAAATACACGAAAGCGCTTAAGTATATTTTCCTGTTTTTCCTAGTTTTTCCTTCGTGGTCCACAAATTCATCTGTAATCGTCACGTGTCTGCTTCGTGAATACATCATACATACATACATATACATAAACATACATATGCATATCTACTGTATTCATACTTGCTCACCTTTATCCATTCCCGGCGCCACCCTGCCTCTTAGGAAACAGCACCCCCTGGGACAGCGAGGTAGCGCCAAGAAACATATGAAGAAAGGTCACATCCTCTCCCATCTATTCTCTAGCTGTCATGTGTAATGCACCGAAACCACAGCTCCTATCCACATCCAGGCCTTACAGACCCTTACATGATTCATCCCAGACGCTTCACATGCTCTGGTTCAGTCCGTTGAGGACTATCAACCCCAGTATAGAACATCGCTCCAATTCACTCTATTCCGTGCACGCCTTTCACCCTCCTGCACATTTCTCACTCCATTCTTCATATGACTCAGATTAGGACCTCAGTTGCCCGTGCCATCTCAGTTAACATAAAAATAATAATGTAGCAGTATCCAAGGTTCATGTATACAATGAACTATCATCAGTATTTCATCTCTCTTCATGAGTGTTCTCTTTATCACTCCAGTCATTCCATGATCAGATAGTACGAACTTCTCAATATGTTCACCCTAGAACAGCTTTTCGTTTGCGATCACTTCTCATTCTGTGTCGCATCTCCAAATTTCCGTCCCTGTTGGACCTCTTTAGGATGGAACCGTCGCGATATATGACTTAGTTCTTCAAATTCATCTTCCTTGAATTCAAGTAGATTTTCCTCTGCCCTTTTGTATATAATGTTCAGTTTGTCGTGCATATTATCTTTGTCCCCTTGTGTGTTTACCATTCTCCTTACTATGGTGTCTACTGCCAAACATCTTTACATCCTTGTCTTCGTCGGATATCGTTACTGTGAAAGGCATTAAAGGCTGTTCAGTCATCGAGTTGATGGACGAGTTCCAGATGAAACACTCTCCTCGTTCGGCACAGTTTCATTTCCACTATACTGAATACAGAGAGCAACGACCTATGGGTATCTGGCAACAAGAAGTCTGCCATATGCATGGGCAAGCGGCGCGTAAAATATACGACAGAGTGAATGCGATTGAGAGAGAGAGAGAGAGAGAGAGAGAGAGAGAGAGAGAGAGAGAGAGAGAGAGAGAGAGAGAGAGAAGCGCGAGGGGAGATTTTACGTCATCATAAAAGGGAGGAGAACAAATTTCCAGGTGAAATCCTACGTCCAAACGGCATCAATAAAGCCAGTTCTTAACAATAGAGAGTGGAATAAAGCAGCATAGAGAACAGTAGAGTGACACGAGCAGCATAAAGAACAGTAGAGTGACACAGGCAGCATATAGAACAGTAGAGTGACACAAGCAGCATAGAGAACAGTAGAATGACACAAGCAGCATATAGAACACTAGAGTGACACAAGCAGCATATAGAAATGTAGAATGACACAGGCAGCATATAGAGCAGTAAAATGACACAAGCAGCATAGAGAACAGTAGAGTGACACAAGTAGCCTCTCATGATCTTTCTTCTCATGCCCAGGTGCATATGCACCAATAATCACCCATCTCTCTCCATCAACTTTCAGTTTTACCCATATCAATCTAGAGTTTACTTTCTTACACTCTATCACATACTCCCACCACTCCTGTTTCAGGAGTAGTGCTACTCCTTCCCTTGTTCTTGTCCTCTCACTAACTCCTGACTTTACTCCCAAGACATTCCCAAACCATTCTTCCCCTTTACCCTTGAGCTTCGTTTCACTCAGAGCCAAAACATCCAGGTTCCTTTCCTCAAACATACAACCTATCTCTCCTTTTTTCTCATCTTGGTTACATCCACACACATTTAGACACCCCAATCTGAGCCTTCGAGGAGGATGAGCACTCCCCGCGTGACTCCTTCTGTTTCCGCTTTTAGAAAGTCAAAATACAAGGAGGGGAGGGTTTCTAGTCCCCCCCGCTCCCGTCCCCTTTAGTCGCCTTCTACGTGACGTGAGGAATGCGTGGGAAGTATTCTTTCTCCCCTATCCCATATATATATATATATATATATATATATATATATATATATATATATATATATATATATATATATATATATATTTATTTATTTATTTATTTTGCTTTGTCGCTGTCTCCCGCGTCAGCGAGGTAGCGCAAGGACACAGACGAAAGAATGGCCCAACCCGCCCACATACACATGTATATACATACACGTCCACACACGCAAATATACATACCTATACATCTCAATGTACACATATATATACACACACAGACATATATATATATTCAAATGTATATAATTCATACTGTCTGCCTTTATTTGTTCCATTCGCCACACATGGAATAACAACCCCCTCCCCCCTCATGTGTGCGAGGTAGCGCTAGGAAAAGATAACAAAGGTAGCATTCGTTCACACTCAGTCTCTAGCTGTCATGTAATAATGCACCGAAACCACAGCTCCCTTTCCACATCCAGGCCCCACACAACTTTCCATCGTTTACCCCAGACGCTTCACATGCCCTGGTTCAATCCATTGACAGCACGTCGACCCCGGTATACCACATCGATCCAATTCACTCTATTCCTTGCACGCCTTTCACCCTCCTGCATGTTTAGGCCCCGATCACTCAAAATCTTTTTCACTCCATCTTTCCACCTCCAATTTGGTCTCCCACTTCTCCTCGTTCCCTCCACCTCTGACACATATATCCTCTTGGTCAATCTTTCCTCACTCATTCTCTCCATGTGACCAAACCATTTCAAAACACCCTCTTCTGCTCTCTCAACCACACTCTTTTTATCTCCACACATCTCTCTTACCCTTACATTACTTACTCGATCAAACCACCTCACACCACATATTGTCCTCAAACATCTTATTTCCAGCACATCCACCCTCCTGCGCACAACTCTATCCATAGCCCACGCCTCGCAACCATACAACATTGTTGGAACCATTATTCCTTCAAACACCCCACTTTTGCTTTCCGAGATAATGTTCTCGACCTCCAAACATTCTTCAAGGCTCCCAGAAATTTCGCCCCCTCCCCCACCTTATGATTCACTTCCGCTTCCATGGTTCCATCCGCTGCCAGATCCACTCCCAGATATCTAAAACACTTCACTTCCTCCAGTTTTTCTCCATTCAAACTTACCTCCAAGTTGACTTGACCCTCAACTCTACTGTACCTCATAACCTTGCTCTTATTCACATTCACTCTTAACTTTCTTTTTTCACACACTTTACCAAACTCAGTCACCAGCTTCTGCAGTTTCTTACATGAATCAACCACCAGCGATGTATCATCAGCGAACAACAACTGACTCACTTCCCAAGCTCTCTCATCCACAACAGACTGCATACTTGCCCTTCTTTCCAAAACTCTTGCATTCACCTCCCTAACAACCCCATCCATAAACAAATTAAACAACCATGAAGACATCACACACCCCTGCCGCAAACCTACATTCACTGAGAACCAATCACTTTCCTCTCTTCCTACACGTACACATGCCTTACATCCTCGATAAAAACTTTTCACTGCTTCTAACAACTTGCCTCCTACACCATATATTCTTAATACCTTCCACAGAGCATCTCTATCAACTCTATCATATGCCTTCTCCAGATCCATAAATGCTACATACAAATCCATTTGCTTTTCTAAGTATTTCTCACATACTTCTTCAAAGGGAAACACTTGAAACCAAAACATCCTCTACCTTCTGAAAAAACCCCAAATGTTTTTTCCCCCCAATTTTGATGCTCTGTACATGCCTTCACCCTCTCAATCAAAAACTTCCCATATAACTTACCGGGAAAACTCAACAAACTTTTTTACCTCTGTAAATTTTAGCACTCACTCTTATCCCCCCTTTTCCTTTGTAAAATGACACTATGTAAACCCTTCCGCCAATCCTAGGCACCTCCCATGAAACATAATACATTAAAAAAACCCCCGACCAACCAAATCAACAATGCGTCACCCCCTTTTTTAATAAATTCCACTGCAATACCATCCCCAAACCCGCGGGCCCTTTCCGGGTTTCATCCTCCGTAAAGCTTTTACTACCCCTTCTCTATTTTTACCAAAAAAAAATTTTCCCCAACCCTCTCCTTTGCACACCACCCGACCAAAAAAACCCTATATCTGCCACTTTTATCATCAAACCAAAATTCAACAAAAAAAAACCCTTAAAATACTCACTCAAATTTTCCCTCATCTCTACTTGTTAAACAAACACCCCCTTAGCCCCCCTTTAAATTTAAGTTCCATTTGCTCCCCTTTTCTTACGCACTTTTTTTTACCCCCTTTTTCCAAAAAAATCTTTTTGTTCTCCCTGGGAAAATTTTAAAGGAAACTTCTCCCCCCCAAATTCATTTTTCCCTCTTTTTACCTCTTGCACCTTTTCTTGGGCCCCCTGCCTCTTTCTTTTATACCTCTCCCACTCATTTGGGATTTTTTTCCCTGCCAAAAAAGGGGGGGGGGGGGGGGGGGAAAAAAAAAAATTTTTTTTTGGGGGGGGGGGTTTTGGGGGGGAAAAATTTTTTTTTTTTGGGGGGGGGTTTTTTTTTTTGGGGGGTTTTTTTAAGGGGGGGGGGGGGGGAAAAAAAAAAAGGGGGGTTTTTTTTTTTTTTTTGGGGGGGGGGGGGGGGTTTTTTTTTTTAAAAGGGGGGGGGGGGGGGGGGGGGGGGGTTTTTTTTTTTTTTGGGGGGGGGGGTTTTTTTTTTTTTTGGGGGGGGGGTTTTTTTTGGGGGGGGGTTTTTTTTTGGGGGGGGGGGGGGGGGGGGGGGGGGGGGGGGGGGGGGGGGGGGGGGGGGCCCCCCCCCGGGGTTTTTTGGGGGGGGGGGCAAATTTTTGGGGTTTTTTTTTTTTTTTTTTTGGGGGGGGGGGGGGGGGGGGCCCCCCCCCCCCTTTTTTTTAAAAAAAATTTTTTTTTTTTTTTTTGGGGGGGGGGGGGGGTTTTGGGGGGGGGGGGGGGGGGGGGGGGGGGTTTTTTTTTTTTTTTTTGGGGGGGGTTTTTTTTGGGGGGGGGGTTTTTTTCCCCCGGGGGGGGGGGTTTTTTTTCCCTTTTTTTTTTTTGGGGGGGGGGGAAAGGGGTTTTTTTTAAAAATTTTTTTTTTTTTTTTCCCCCCCCCCCTTTTCCCCCGTTTTTTTCCCCCTTTTTTTCCCCAAAAACCCCCTTTTTTTTTTTTTTTTTTTCCCCCCAAATTTTTTTTATTTTTCCCCGGGGTTTCAAAAAACCCCCAAAAGGTTTTTTCCCCCCCCCCCAAAAACCCCAAAAACCCCCCCCAAAAAAAAAAAAATTTTTTAAAAAAAAAAAAATTTTTTAAAAAAAATTTTTAATATAATTTTATAATTTTTTTTTAAATTTTTAAAAAATTTTTTTTTAAAAAAAAAATTTTTTTTAAAAAGGGGTAAATTTTTTTTGGGGGGGGGGGTTTTAAGTGTTGTTTTTGGGGGTTTTTTGGGGAAAAGGAAAAAAATTTAAAGGGGGGGGGAAAAAAGGGGTTTTTTTGGGGGGGGGAAATTTTTTGGGGGTTTTTTTGGGGGGGGTTTAAGGGGGAAAGGAAAAAGGGGGAAAGGGGGGGGCGGGGGGGGTTTGGGGGGGGGCCTTTTTTTAAAAAAATTTTTAAAAAAAAAAAAAAGGGGTTTAAAAGGGGGGGGGGTTTTTTGGGGGGTTGGGGGAAAAAAGGTATATAGGTGGAAGTCAAGTTGCTAGAAGCAGTGGGAAAAATTTTTACGAGGGGGTGTAAGGCATGTGTACGTATAAAAAAGAGAGGAAAGTGATTTTGGGTTTCCCCTTTTAATGTTTGGTTTAGGCAGAGGTGCGTGATTTCTCCGGGGTTGTTTAATTTGTTTATGGATGGGGTTTTTTAGGGGAAAAAAAAAGCAAAAAGTTTTGGGGGAGAGGGGTAAGTAAAAAAGCAGTCTGTTGGGAATGAGAGGGCCCGGGGAAAAGGGGTCAGTTGTTGTTCACTGATGATTTCAGCGCTGGCGGGTGATTCGGGTGAGAAACTGAGAAGCTGATGACGGAGTTTGGGAGAGTGTGTTGGAAAAGAAAAAAGGGGTGAGGGAAAAAGTGAAAAAAGAGCAAGGTTATTAGGTTTCCCCCAGGGTTGAGCAAGGGGTCAAAAAGGGAGGTAAGTTTGAATAAAGAAAAACTGGAGGAAGTGAAGTGCTTTAGATATCTGGGAGTGGATTTAAATAGCGATTGGAACCGGGAAAAGGAAATGAGTCACGGGTTTGGGGGGGAAGGCGGGTTTGGGAGGGCCCTTTAAAAATGTTTTGGAAGGCGGAAAGTTATCTCGGAGGGCCCAAAAAAGGGTATGCTTTACGGAAAAAGTTGTTCCAACAATGTTTTTATTGTTGCGAGGCGTGGGCTTTTAAATTGGGTTTTTGCGGAGGGGGGGTTTGGGTGTGTTGGAAAAAGAGATGTTTGGGAAAACAATTGTGGTGTGAAAGGGGGTTTATCGGGTTTAAAAAATGAAAAGGGGGAAAAGAGATGTGTGGAATGAAAAGAGTGTGGTTGAGAGAGCAGAATAGGGTGTATTGAAAAGGCTTGGGCCCCATGGAAGAGAACGAGTGAGGAAAGATTGACAAAAAAAGGGGATTTGTGTCAGAGGTGGAGGGAACCCAGAAGTGGGAAGGGCCAAAAAATGGAGGTGGAAGGATGGAGTGAAAAAGGTTTTGAGCGATTGGGCTTGAACTTTTTGGAGGGTGAAAAAGGGGTGCAAGGAATAGAGTGGGAAATTGGGAACGATGTTGTCTTTTCCTAGCGCTATCTCGGCCCCCCGCACGGGGGGGCCAAGGGGGGGGGGGGGGGGGGGGATTTCATGTGTGGCGGGGGGGCGCGAGAGTAAAATGAAGGGAGGGAAGTATGAAAATTTTTACATGTGTATATATGTATATGTCTGTGTATGTATTTTGGGATGTATACGTTGAAAAGTATAGGTTTAAATTTTTTTAAAAATGTGCGTGTGCGGACGTGTTTGTATATTTTCATGTTTATGTGGCTGGGTTGAGGGCCCTTCTTTTTGTCTGTTTCCTTGCGCTACCCCACTAACGCGGGAGACAGCGACAAAGTAAAAATAATTTATAGTAATAAATATTATATATATAATATTTATAAAAATTTTATATATATTTAATTTTTTATATATATACATATATTAATACTTTCTTGCCTTCATCCATTCGCGGAGCAAAATAATCCAAAAAAACACACAATGGTGAGCGAGTGAGGTAAAAAGTAAAGGAACGGAAAGTGTCGGCACTTCCGGTTTTGGGGTTACCTCGTCAGCACTGAGTACGTAAGTCCAAAAGAGAGAGAGAGAGAGAGAGGGGGGAAGGGGAGAGAGAGAGAGAGGGGGAGAGAGGGGAGAACCCGAATATGTTTTACCGGACCTCCCTAGGCGAGGAAAAACGAATGAATTTAAAAAAAGGTAAAGGGATTTTGGGCTCAGGTCACCCTCGACGACCCCCATCTCTCTCGGGTTTTCAAATGCTACCAAAACCCAAAGTTCTGGGAAACAATTTTAAAATAATATAAATATATATATATATATATTTATTAAAATTTTTAAAATTATTTTATTTTGCTTTGTCGCTGTCTCCCGCGTTAGCGAGGTAGCGCAAGGAAACAGACGAAAAAATGGCCCAACCCGCCCACATACACATGTATGTACATACACGTCCACACACACAAATATACATACCTATACATCTCAATGTACACATTTATATAAACACACACAGACCTGTGCCAGTAATGGTACACCTAGACACACACGAGACCTGTGCAGTAATGGTACACCTAGACACACACGAGACCTTCGCCTGTAATGGTACACCTAGACACACACGAGACCTTCGCCAGTAATGGTTCACCTGGCACACACACGGGACCTGTGCCAGAAATGGTTCACCAGACACACACACGGGACCTGTGCCAGTAATGGTTCACCTAGAACACACACGAGACTGTGCCAGTAATGGTACACCTAGGACACACACGAGACCTGTGCAGTAATGGTACACCTAGAACACACACGAGACCTGTGCCAGTAATGGTACACCTAGGACACACACGAGACCTTGCCAGTAATGGCACACCTAGAACACACACGAGACTGTGCCAGTAATGGTACACCTAGACACACACGAGACCTGTGCCAGTAATGGTACACCTAGACACACACGAGACCTTGCCAGTAATGGCACATCTAGAACACACACGAGACCTTCGCCTGTAATGGTACACCTAGAACACAACACGAGACCTGTGCAGTAATGGCACACCTAGAACACACACGAGACCTTGCCAGTAATGGCACACCTAGAACACACCACGAGACCTGTGCCAGTATGGTACACCTAGAAC
Organism: Panulirus ornatus; assembly: GCF_036320965.1. NCBI lineage: Eukaryota > Metazoa > Arthropoda > Malacostraca > Decapoda > Palinuridae > Panulirus > Panulirus ornatus. The sequence continues at coordinate 7,088,113 of NC_092256.1, read as the reverse complement.
ACACACGAGACCTGTGCCAGTAATGGTACACCTAGGACACACACGAGACCTTCGCCTGTAATGGTACACCTAGAACACACCACGAGACCTGTGCCAGTAATGGTACATCTAGAACACACACGAGACCTTCGCCAGTAATGGTACATCTAGAACACACACGAGACCTTGCCAGTAATGGCACATCTAGAACACACACGAGACCTTCGCCTGTAATGGTACACCTAGAACACACACGAGACCTTCGCCAGTAATGGCACACCTAGAACACACACGAGACTTGTGCCAGTAATGGTACATCTAGAACACACACGAGACCTGTGCCAGTAATGGCACACCTAGAACACACACGAGACCTTGCCAGTAATGGCACACCTAGAACACACACGAGACTTGTGCCAGTAATGGCACATCTAGAACACACACGAGACTTGTGCCAGTAATGGCACACCTAGAACACACACGAGACCTGTGCCAGTAATGTACACCTAGAACACACCACGAGACCTGTGCCAGTAATGGTACATCTAGAACACACACGAGACCTTCGCCAGTAATGGTACATCTAGAACACACACGAGACCAGTGCCAGTAATGGTACACCTAGAACACACACGAGACCTTCGCCAGTAATGGTACATCTAGAACACACACGAGACTTGTGCCAGTAATGGTACACTAGAACACACACGAGACCTGTGCCAGTAATGTACACCTAGAACACACACGAGACCTTGCCAGTAATGGCACATCTAGAACACACACGAGACCTGTGCCAGTAATGGCACATCTAGAACACACACGAGACCTGTGCCAGTAATGGTACATCTAGAACACACACGAGACCTGTGCCAGTAATGGTACACCTAGAACACACACGAGACCTGTGCCAGTAATGGTACACCTAGAACACACACGAGACCAGTGCCAGTAATGGTACACCTAGAACACACACGAGACCTGTGCCAGTAATGGCACATCTAGAACACACACGAGACGTGCTAGTAATGGCACACCTAGAACACACACGAGACCTGTGCCAGTAATGGCACACCTAGGACACACACGAGACCTGTGCCAGTAATGGTACACCTAGAACACACACGAGACCTTCGCCAGTAATGGTACACCTAGAACACACACGAGACCTGTGCCACTAAAGGCACACCTAGAACACACACGAGACCAGTGCCAGTAATGGTACACCTAGAACACACACGAGACCTGTGCCAGTAATGGTACATCTAGAACACACACGAGACCTTCGCCTGTAATGGTACACCTAGAACACACACGAGACCTGTGCCAGTAATGGTACACCTAGAACACACACGAGACCTTCGCCTGTAATGGTACACCTAGAACACACACGAGACCTTCGCCAGTAATGGCACACCTAGAACACACACGAGACCTGTGCCAGTAATGGCACACCTAGAGCACACACGAGACCTGTGCCAGTAATGGCACACCTAGAACACACACGAGACCTGTGCCAGTAATGGCACACCTAGAACACACACGAGACCTGTGCCAGTAATGGTACACCTAGGACACACACGAGACCTGCGCCAGTAATGGTACATCTAGAACACACACGAGACCTGTGCCAGTAATGGTACACCTAGGACACACACGAGACCTGTGCCAGTAATGGTACACCTAGAACACACACGAGACCTGTGCCAATGATGGTACACCTAGAACACACACGAGACCTGTGCCGGTAATGGTACACCTAGAACACACGCGAGACCTGTGCCAGTAATGGTACACCTAGAACACACACGAGACCTGTGCCAGTAATGGTACACCTAGAACACACACGAGACCTTCGCCAGTAATGGTACACCTAGAACACACACGAGACCTGTGCCAGTAATGGCACACCTAGAACATACACGAGACCTGTGCCAGTAATGGTACACCTAGAACACACACGAGACTTGTGCCAGTAATGGTACACCTAGAACACACACGAGACCTGTGCCAATTATGGCACACTCGATAGCGGGCCATCAGTGCAAAAGGCAGCGTCAGGCATCGTCTTGGTGGATCTTGACATACACCCACACTCCTCAAAAACACTCTATATCAACACCATGGGCACTACAGTGGTATATCTATACCACAACCCTGTGTACAACCCAAATGAAACCGATGTAAACCACAATCCTGTGTACAACCCAAATGAAACCGTTGTAAACCACAACCCTGTGTACAACCCAAATGAAACCGATGTAAACCACAACCCTGTGTACAACCAAATGAAACCGATGTAAACCACAACCCTGTGTACAACCAAATGAAACCGATGTAAACCACAACCCTGTGTACAACCCAAATGAAACCAATGTAAACCACAACCCTGTGTACAACCAAATGAAACCGATGTAAACCACAACCCTGTGTACAACCCAAATGAAACCAATGTAAACCACAACCCTGTGTACAACCAAATGAAACCGATGTAAACCACAATCCTGTGTACAACCAAATGAAACCGATGTAAACCACAACCCTGTGTACAACCTAATAAAACCGATGTAAACCACAACCTTGTGTACAACCCAAATGAAACCGATGTAAACCACAACCCTGTGTACAACCAAATGAAACCGATGTAAACCACAACCCTGTGCACAACCTAATGAAACCGATGTAAACCACAACCTTGTGTACAACCCAAATGAAACCGATGTAAACCACAACCCTGTGTACAACCCAAATGAAACCGATGTAAACCACAACCCTGTGTACAACCTAATGAAACCGATGTAAACCACAACCCTGTGTACAACCTAATGAAACCGATGTAAACCACAACCCTGTGTACAACCCAAATGAAACCGATGTAAACCACAACCCTGTGTAATACCAAATGAAACCGATGTAAACCACAACCCTGTGTACAACCTAATGAAACCGATGTAAACCACAACCCTGTGTACAACCAAATGAAACCGATGTAAACCACAACCTTGTGTACAACCCAAATGAAACCGATGTAAACCACAACCCTGTGTACAACCCAAATGAAACCGATGTAAACCATTTACCTTTACGAGTCCCAGGAATCGAACCGGGATCAAAAAGTCGACAATCGGGCAGTGCAAACACGTGGCCAAGAGGGCCTTAAATGGGGGACTTTTGTCCCAGCAAGGCTAAGTGGTTACGCTCTTCGACACAGGTTCGAATCCCAGGAAGTTTACACGCGCACACACACACACACACACACACACACCCACACATACACACACACACCCACACACACACACACACACACACACACACCCACACACACACACACACACACACACACACACCCACACATACACACACACATACACACACACATGGCAGCTAGAGATTGAGTGTGAACGAATGTGGCCTCTTTGTATTCCTGGCGCTGCCTCGCTGAAGCAGGGAATAGCGATGCTGTGTTCTTTTGGAGCGGGTTAGCGACGAGAATGGATGAAGGCAAGCAAGTATGATTATGTTCATGTGTATGTATGTAATGTCTGCTTGTGTGTATGTATATGTTTGTATATGATGATATGCATATGTATGTATATGTGCGTATGTGGGTGTTATGTACATATATATGTATATGAGTGGATGGGCCATTTTTCGTCTGTTTCCTGGCTCTACCTCGCTGACTCGGCAAACAGCGATTATGTATAACAAATAACAATGATAATAATTGAAATATATATATATATATATATATATATATATATATATATATATATATATATATATATATATATATAATGCAATCCTCCAACAGCCAGGATCGAACCCAGGTCCCCTGCGTAAGAGGCGGGAGCACTCTTGCCAGGCTATGATCATCCCCAAAAGGGAAACGACTATTCGAGTACTGTGTACTCGAATATACATATATATGTATATATATATATATATATATATATATATATATATATATATATATATATATATATATATATCCCTGGGGATAGGGGAGAAAGAATACTTCCCACGTATTCCCTGCGTGTCGTAGAAGGCGACTAAAAGGGGAGGGAGCGGGGGGCTGGAAATCCTCCCCTCTCGTTTTTTTTTGATTTTCCAAAAGAAGGAACAGAGAACGAGGCCAGGTGAGGATATTCCCTCAGAGGCCCAGTCCTCTGTTCTTAACGCTACCTTGCTAACGCGGGAAATGGCGAATAGTATGAAAGAATATATATATATATATATAAATATATATATATATATATATATATATATATATATATATATATATGAAGGTGCATCATTTAAGATTCGTTTATGAAATTAGGAGCAACAATCACATTCCTTTCTTAAAACGTCCTTGTTCACAGCTACGCTGGACGATGCGTTATATTACTCACATAAGACACATACATACATACCTACACGACGACCAGCGAGTGTCCTCAGAGATAGTAGACTGGTGCCATCAAAACCTTCTCCCATCCAGCCTATAAAATGAGGTTCCAGCTGGGCGTCATCTTACTACGAAACCCAGCACCTGGAGCCAATCCTGTCAACCAAGGAAACTCCCTTACATTTAACGCTTAGGTTTGTCTTTCCCTGGACAACATCGATTCGACCTGTATAAATACTAACAAAGACACAGGGAAACCCACGTGAAGGTTTTCCAAGCCTACGAGACACACTAAACACCACGTCCACAGCATCAGCCCTGACAACACCAGCTGTTCACAACCCACCTGGTAAGCCACTACAACAAGGACATGAGCACTCACACATTATGAACAAAAAACTCACCCATGCCAAAGATCCGACATAAATTACAGATTTATCTGTCAAGATGCAGGGTGCAGTAGACTGCCTGATAGCATATGTGGGAGCCACAACCACAAGCACAACCTGTCGCGCCCCATCGCCACCTCCTCCAGCAAGGCAGTACTCAAGGCACATGAGCACGGCGTCACATAATGTCATGACTTGTTTGAGTAGACTGCTGAAGGAGTGAGGTATGGACGATGATTGATAAATTACGTACTACACAGAAGATGTGTAATATAAAGATTAGTAAATCATAATAACCTACGTTATATAATGTACGTTATAGAATGGTTTACCTTTGTTCTTGTGGACGCCGTCCTCAGTGCATGTCGGGGTTCGACAGTTTCAACTCGGGTCGGTAGAGATGGAGAACCTCATTGTAGAGACGACTTGTTATTCCTGCTGCTAAAGTGTACTGTTCTGTCTCCAGAGCTGACACACTGGAGCAGGGAGAACATGAACAGACAGACAGACAGACAGACAGCATCGAGGAACATACAGTACACCTCTGACGCCAAGCCTTCCTCTCCCCTGCTGACCTGACATGCTCTAGGTAGCTGGTGTAACATATGATATGCACTTTCCTCCAATATTCACTCCCAAGTCATCACCGTAAGTATAACTTGCACACCCCAAGTTATAGTTATTAAGTATGATGCACACACCGTTTCAATTATAGGCACTCCCTCAGTTAGGATCACCCACATATTTTGCACTCACTCCCCCCCACCTCACTCCTCCTGACCATGCCTGAACACTGTTGAATGCATGAGAACGCACCACGATGAACGACTGACCACACCTGCTCCTCACTGGGGGTCATTTCTTCACCACCCGTTCTTACTGCAGACAACCACAGTATCACGAGCACTGACGGATGAACGAGGTATTTCAGACCTCTGTGCGTATTTGTTCATTAACAATTAAGTTTATTGACCTTGGATAATTAGAGTCAGTTCTCTTGTGATTGTTCACAGGAATTTATTTTCATAACTCCAAGACACATCACCAGTCCACAAAACACAGGCAACAAACGCTTCACAGAAAACACGATTAGTTGTGTCCACAGGACGGTGGGAGAGAGGTGGCACGTCGCCCATACCCTCCTGTCTCAGTGTCCAGCCACACACTACGGCCTCCTGCCCTCACCACAACCACTGTTGCCATTCAACCATCACAGATATCAACAAATCAGACGTACAAAAAGTACCAAATACACAAAAATGTACCATATTAAAGGATAACGTGAGAACTTAACTATTTTTTTTTCCATTAATGACGTGTTATTAACTTTGTTAGGCAAACATTAACGAACTTCAATAAATATAATCAGTGTGGACACGATTACTGCAGATGTGCCTTGGTATAAACGAGCAAACTGGCGGGTGCGAATGATACGTCTCTTGTTAACTACCGACACATTGTTAACTTGGTGGGACAAAGCCACGATAATATTCTCATGCCGGCGATTTTCGACCAATGTCTACAAAGCTCTTCGTCAAACATAGACAAACTTTGCATAAATATAGTTACGAGAGTACGTATGTTATACAGAGGGAGTGCACGTCAGCTATATTATGTTCGCTGCGGGAGAAGATATTATCTATAGGATATACACTGGGGGAGTAAATATTATCTGTATGACATACACTGGGTGTAGGCATCATCTGTATGATATACACTGGGAGTAGATATTATCTGTATGATATATAATGGGGCGTAGTCATCATCTGTATGATATACACTGAGTAGATATTATCTGTATGATATACACTGGGAGTAGATATTATCTGTATGATATATACTGGAGTGTAGGCATCGTCTGTATGATATATACTGGGGTGTAGGCATCATCTGTATGATATACAATGGGGTGTAGACATCATATGTATGATATACACTGGGAGTAAATATCATGTGTATGAATTACACTGGGCATTGTATATCATGTATGATATACACCGGTGAGTAGACATTGAATGTATGATATTGACACATGTTATATGTATTATACACACTTGAGAGTAGCTATTATCCGTGATATACACTTGGAAGTAAATACTATATGTATGATATGTGCTGGGAAGTGGATATTATGTGTATGACACACACTGGGAGTAGATATTATATGTATGATACACACTGGGAGTAGATATAATCTGTATGATACACATTGGATAGTGGTTATTATGCATATCGTACAACGTGGGGAGTGGACGGTCAGGAATGTGTATATGTGACAAATGTTTATATGAATTGAGTTTGATCCTAACCTACAGTAGCTTTGGGTATTCAGTCCTGTATCAATCTCTCTGAGGTTCTGATGTGGGTGGAGTGCCTGCGATGACCACTCCAGAGCTCAGCCCAGTAAGACGTGTTGGTCAAGAAGGTCGTGGTATGGAGGCGAGCTAACTGTTGCACATCTGGTGGCTCAGAAAGTCTTAGGCTGACCGCTCCTGTGTCTGCCTGGACCACCTCATTCCACATCGCTGACCTTGATGGTGTCTGTGTAAACTGTGTATTGTTCTTGACTGGTATATTTGTGGTTGGAGTATTGGTGTGTCGTTGTGAAATATACGTCATTTTGTTTGCATATATGTTTCACGTGGAATTGTCTCTATGATGCTCGAGAGTTTAACTTGGAATCAATGATTGGTGGCCAGGATCCCGCCTCGGCCTTGTGCATCAAAACATGGGGCGTAGAATCAGGTGTCAGTACGCGTCTTATGTTTACGACGTGTTGGATCCACATGACAAGACAACTAATGAAGGTTAACCAAAATATTTGATTTAGTACAGACACCAAGCGTCTTCACGACCACAGAAGCTGTTCCCGTCCGTGACACACGACCAGCAGTCAACATCTAGACCACCAGATACCATCGTCCACTCCACCTGCCACTTTGAGAGGAACAGTTCAGTAAAGCCATGGTGTTATCCACGACCATCTTGACGCACAGTACTACTTTGCCATGTGAATAACAACGATAATTTCTCACTCATGGAACTCACAAAACATTGTCGGTTTCTAGATTTTTCTTGCAAAGTTTCATGTATACCAGACCTCGTCGAAGGATGACATTACCTGAATAGATCCATCATACATTACCACTAAAAGGAGTTAAGTAGTTAAAAGTAAACGTCTGACCTAAAATAGATTCTTCTTACTGTAGGTCGTGACTCAGTGCATTGTCGTGAATGATGTGGTTTCACTGGGCGACGTTTTAAGTGGTCTTTCTCCAGTCTGTGAATTCCAAAGATGAAACCCGAGTGAAATACAAAACTAAACATTAGTTCAGTCAAAGAAGAATTACGGCCAATTTGTATAACAAATCGTAGGATCTGAATCATCCATTTCTATCTGTTAGAACACGTTGTTAGCAATAGGTTAGAGTTAGTCGTATTAGTGTTTACTGCAGGGTTCGACTCTCAGGTGAAGCGGTTCGAAATTCTCCCACTGCACTATAATAGCGCGAACAGGTTATAGATGGCGGTGGCTTCCACAAATGTACGGTCGGCAGGGCAATGTAGAGACTGAAACAACGTTTTAAATGTCAGATTTCGTGAGCAATTATCCTGAGCCACTCAGTGGCGCTGTTCACCTAAATAAAGTTGAATTGTTGAGCAAAGTCGACTCTCGGCTTCAGCTGAAAATGTCATAAAATACCGAAGAGGCAAATCGCTTGCTAAATGATCCACTGATATCACCACAGGAATTGTAGGACGTCTGTCTGTCTCTCTGTCTCTCTCTCTCTCTCTCTCTCTCTCTCTCTCTTCTACGACAAGTAAGATTCTGAGGTGACATATGACTTAGCTCAAGCTTTAATGAGTGGGTGGCGGTGAGTGCCCAGCTGGGATGATCAATGCCACTACATTCTTGCCACCTCCACACGCCAAGCTAACAACTCACTGCTGGTGCTCTGGTGTGCCGCCCCTTCTGTGTTTTTAATACCGTGGTAGGAGCACTTAACGCCGCCAGGCTCCGGGATATACAGTTAGTGCCATTCACGAACCGACTGTTTAACTGTGCCACTGACGGAGAAATTGGAACATGGGACTAAAAATTGGCTGAAACCTTTAAAGGTGCAATTACTCCATCGTGAGAAAAGTGAGTCGCCCTGGATATATGCATGATTTCTTTCTTTCTTTATGTACTGTTATTATTTTGAGGACCGATATCGTACCTGAGTGTACGGCCTTGATTTGGAACCTTTGAAAATCAAATGACTGTAAAACACCGAGAAAAAGAAAAGAAAAAGAATTTGACATACCTTGGGAGAAGAAAATGACTTCAAGGGGTCAATCTAACGGTGAACAGATGAGTCGACCAACATTCAGAGAACTTCTGGTGTCGCGAGGGATTCAGACGACCAGGAGACAGGAGAGAAAGACAGATTTGCTACCTATTAGGAGCCACAAATAGCCATGAGACGGTACAAACACGTCACTGTAATGCCCACGTCCTTCTGTGCAACACCAAGTGGCTTAATATCCAGGAAATGATCTACGCTTTAGTACATAAATCAAAGGTGACGTGAGTGACCCACAGTGAGAAGGGGAGCGTTCAAAAATTCAGCTGTGTACAGGCCGTATGTTGACACATGGGAACTGTGCCCTCACGTATTGATGTAACTTTTATTGGTTTGATACGGTAAAACATTCCTCCCTTACCTCACACATCATGACACACACACACACACACACACACACACACACACAGACACAAACACACACCTTGGCGTAGGGGTTAGCTATACTGACCAAGAGCCAGCACGGGCCACACATGGGTTCGGTTTCTGTGAGTGAGAGTCGGCCCAAAACCAACCCAAGTGTTCTCTCCCCCTCACCCCTCGAGGCTGGTTGATAAATAGGTACCTGGTTTAGGGTGGGGGGTATGTAGAAGTAAAGACATGATACATATATACAAGGGTGAGACGGGCCAACACTAGTGAAAACTCTCTTCACGTAATAGACAATGAACAAACAAACAACAAACCAACAAACACAAATGTATATGTAGAACAACATGAGCTATACATACGAGATGAAAGAGACTGAGATGAACTTGCTGAATACAGTGGAGACATAAAGAGACGATTCCACGAGTGTAGGACATCCTCGACATCATGTACAAATATATACACCATCACAATGACTATGGGTCTCACATGGGCCCGCCCGGGAACGAATCCTGGCCGCAACAGGTAGTCCACAGCAAACCCAGCTGTTCATCCTCCCACCGGAGCAGGTCGACACATGGCATAGGATAGGGGCTGTATGAGAGTGTGAGTACATACATGAGAATAGAGACATGGTTCATACATACAAGGTTTAGAAACGAGGCAACAAGAGTGGAAAACTGTCCCATAGGGATACATACACACATTCATTCATTCAGTATCAAATTGATATAAATTCTAGCTCGGAAATCAACCATTATCGCAGACCAAGTGTATGTAAAAAATTTTGTTCCTTGATCACCATAATGTTCATGAGTTTGAGGAGCATCAAACAGAGAATACTTATCAAAAATAAAATCTAAAACTTATATAAGACATTAGAAATAGAGATGAAGCAATCTATCCACATCTGTTATAATCTCCCCATTTTCTTTCCTATCTGTATTGCACTTTGGCCTTCTACCATATACAATATCCTCCACTCCCCCTCGTTCTCGCCAGTATTGGCTGTAACGTATGACCTCTCTCACCCTCTACAATATGTCTCGCATGTGTCTCTTATATTGCCATATACCTCACACTCATTCAGATCACTTTCACACATCCCCCTGCACCCTACCCGGCTAATAAAGCCATACATCACTTTCCAGTCAGGCACATTGTCACATCTCTAGCCTACTGCAACCCGGGGTGTAGCTGTGGTTATACCAGGGCCAAACAGGTGTAAGGGTGCAGATGAAGTGCAGCCTCAGAGCGGTATACGTCCCTGTGGAGTGCATCTGCTCGCCTACACCTGCTCGGGTCTCGTGCAAGCCACATGTACACCCTGAGCACGACACTCTTACTGCACATGTGTAGGGGTGAGGTATGGGCGGGGCGGCCCCATACACAGGAGGTCTAACAAGATCTGCCATCCTCCCTCTCCTACTCAACCCCCACCTCCTCCTCCTCCTCCCAAACCTTTTTTTATCCGTTATTTTTTTTCTCTTATCATACCCACGAGTTCGTAGATTTTCATTAATGTATCGATGTTCTTCCGTATTGTTTAGAACGGTTCTTTACCGGGTGTAACATCCGGCGCGCCTGCCTTTCGCTCATGCCTTGCCTTTGTTGGGAAGTTGAGGAGAGAAGAAAGAAAATGTTATTTTCAGCTAACAAAGTTCTGATAGCCTTCTCCTTAAACTCATTACTGATCAATACACACTACCGCCCCTTAGACACACGCCTGATACCTGAACAAATGCGCTACAGGATCCACCTCCCGAGACTCAATTATAACACTGAAGTATTATCTGAATTGACTCTGAAGTGGAGAATTATCGATAGTGTCTTTATTTTAAATTTTTTCCTTTTTTTTTGGAGTCGTAAACGCGCTTTCAGAATGTATCGTCCGGGGGAATCATAGATCCGTGACGTAGCAGTTCCCTGGAAGGCCCCAGATCCGTGACAGCAAAGGGTATAGAGAAGTTCTATTGAGGTTGTGTGTGCAGCAGTTAATTATCTATATTGTACAGGGAGAAAGTTCTATACTCGTGGGGCCCCCGGCTCTTTTACCTACATTACTAAGAAACTTCTGAAGCTGTTGTATACTGCCTTCGTTCATCAAGGAGTTCCTGAAGCTGTTGTATACTGCCTACGTTCATCAAGTAGTTCCTGAAGCTGATGTATACTGCCTTCGTTCATCAAGTAGTTCCTGAAGCTGTTGTATACTGCCTACCTTCATCAAGTAGTTCCTGAAGCTGTTGTATACTGCCTACGTTCATCAAGGAGTTCCTGAAGTTGTCGTATACTGCCTTCGTTCATCAAGTAGTTCCTGAAGCTGTCGTATACTGCCTGCGTTCGTCAAGGAGTTCCTGAAGTTGTCGTATACTGCCTTCGTTCATCAAGTAGTTCCTGAAGCTGTCGTATACTGCCTACGTTCATCAAGGAGTTCCTGAAGTTGTCGTATACTGCCTTCGTTCATCAAGTAGTTCCTGAAGCGGTCGTATACTGCCTTCGTTCATCAAGTAGTTCCTGAAGCTGTTGTATACTGCCTTCGTTCATCAAGTAGTTCCTGAAGCTGTTGTATACTGCCTTCGTTCATCAAGTAGTTCCTGAAGCTGTTTAATACTGCCTGCGTTAATCAAGTAGTTCCTGAAGCTGTCGTATACTGCCTGCGTTCATCAAGTAGTTCCTGAAGCTGTTGTATACTGCCTTCGTTCATCAAGTAGTTCCTGAAGCTGTTGTATACTGCCTTCGTTCATCAAGTAGTTCCTGAAGCTGTTGTATACTGCCTACGTTCATCAAGGAATTCCTGAAGCTGTTGTATACTGCCTTCGTTCATCAAGTAGTTCCTGAGGCTGTCGTATACTGCCTTCGTCCATCAAGCAGTTCCTGAAGCTGTTGTATACTGCCTTCGTTCATCAAGGAGTTCCTGAAGCTGTTGTATACTGCCTGCGTTAATCAAGTAGTTCCTGAAGCTGTTGTATACTGCCTTCGTTCATCAAGCAGTTCCTGAAGCTGTTGTATACTGCCTTCGTTTATCAAGTAGTTCCTGAAGCTGTTGTATACTGCCTTCGTTCATCAAGTAGTTCCTGAAGCTGTTGTATACTGCCTTCGTTCATCAAGTAGTTCCTGAAGCTGTTGTATACTACCTGCGTTCATCAAGTAGTTCCTGAAGCTGTTGTATACTGCCTTCGTTCATCAAGTAGTTCCTGAAGCTGTTGTATACTGCCTTCGTTCATCAAGTAGTTCCTGAAGCTGTTGTATACTGCCTTCGTTTATCAAGGTGTTCCTGAAGCTGAAGGTGTTCCTGAAGCGTTCGTCAAGTAGTTCCTGAAGAATGGTTGTATACTGCCTACGTTCATCAAGGAATTCCTGAAGCTGTTGTATACTGCCTTCGTTCATCAAGTAGTTCCTGAAGCTGTTGTATACTACCTGCGTTCATCAAGTAGTTCCTGAAGCTGTTGTATACTGCCTTCGTTCATCAAGTAGTTCCTGAAGCTGTTGTATACTGCCTTCGTTCATCAAGTAGTTCCTGAAGCTGTTGTATACTGCCTTCGTTTATCAAGGTGTTCCTGAAGCTGTTGTATACTGCCTTCGTTCATCAAGTAGTTCCTGAAGCTGTTGTATACTGCCTACGTTCATCAAGTAGTTCCTGAAGCTGTTGTATACTGCCTGCGTTCATCAAGTAGTTCCTGAAGCTGTTGTATACTGCCTTCGTTCATCAAGTAGTTCCTGAAGCTGTTGTATACTGCCTTCGTTCATCAAGTAGTTCCTGAAGCTGTTGTATACTGCCTACGTTCACATTTTTTTTTCACTTACGTCATCTTAACCATCTGCCTGACTCACACTAAACCTGCTCCTCCAATTCCTATCTGATAAGCCTCTTGACCAGCTTCTTGTGATCTTTGGTCACTCCGTCTCTGCATCTCCTGAAGAACTTCACTGTCGACGTCGTTCAGCTGTTTTAAGAACTTCAAGGCTGTAATGCGGTCGCCCCTTTCCTCCTCCATGATGGGCAAATCATTATTCCTCAACCTATCAATGTAGCTCTACTTACCTCTCATAACAACCTTACTCACCATGACAACCATCTTAGTTGCCCTTCTCTGGACTCTCCCAATTAAATCTTGGTGCTTCCTTACTTGCAGGACTAAGAAGCATATTCCAGTTTTAGTTATCATCTGGTGAACAGGTTACCAAACATTTCCTTATCTAAATACATGACGCCAGTCTAAAGTACCGTCACTGCCACGCCCGTCACACTACCATCACTGCTACCCTCGTCACAGTACCGTCACAACGACCTCCGTCACAGCACCTTCATCATGACGCCAGTCTAAAGTACCGTCACTGCCACGCCCGTCACACTACCATCACTGCTACCCTCGTCACAGTACCGTCACAACGACCTCCGTCACAGCACCTTCATCATGACGCCAGTCTAAAGTACCGTCACTGCCACGCCCGTCACAGTACCGTCACAACGACCTCCGTCACAGCACCTTCATCATGACGCCAGTCTAAAGTACCGTCACTGCCACGCCCGTCACAGTACCGTCACAACGACCTCCGTCACAGCACCTTCATCATGACGCCAGTCTAAAGTACCGTCACTGCCACGCCCGTCACACTACCATCACTGCTACCCTCGTCACAGTACCGTCACAACGACCTCCGTCACAGCACCTTCATCATGACGCCAGTCTAAAGTACCGTCACTGCCACGCCCGTCACAGTACCGTCACAACGACCTCCGTCACAGCACCTTCATCATGACGCCAGTCTAAAGTACCGTCACTGCCACGCCCGTCACACTACCATCACTGCTACCCTCGTCACAGTACCGTCACAACGACCTCCGTCACAGCACCTTCATCATGACGCCAGTCTAAAGTACCGTCACTGCCACGCCCGTCACAGTACCGTCACAACGACCTCCGTCACAGCACCTTCATCATGACGCCAGTCTAAAGTACCGTCACTGCCACGCCCGTCACACTACCATCACTGCTACCCTCGTCACAGTACCGTCACAACGACCTCCGTCACAGCACCTTCATCATGACGCCAGTCTAAAGTACCGTCACTGCCACGCCCGTCACAGTACCGTCACAACGACCTCCGTCACAGCACCTTCATCATGACGCCAGTCTAAAGTACCGTCACTGCCACGCCCGTCACACTACCATCACTGCTACCCTCGTCACAGTACCGTCACAACGACCTCCGTCACAGCACCTTCATCATGACGCCAGTCTAAAGTACCGTCACTGCCACGCCCGTCACAGTACCGTCACAACGACCTCCGTCACAGCACCTTCATCATGACGCCAGTCTAAAGTACCGTCACTGCCACGCCCGTCACACTACCATCACTGCTACCCTCGTCACAGTACCGTCACAACGACCTCCGTCACAGCACCTTCATCATGACGCCAGTCTAAAGTACCGTCACTGCCACGCCCGTCACACTACCATCACTGCTACCCTCGTCACAGTACCGTCACAACGACCTCCGTCACAGCACCTTCATCATGACGCCAGTCTAAAGTACCGTCACTGCCACGCCCGTCACAGTACCGTCACAACGACCTCCGTCACAGCACCTTCATCATGACGCCAGTCTAAAGTACCGTCACTGCCACGCCCGTCACAGTACCGTCACAACGACCTCCGTCACAGCACCTTCATCATGACGCCAGTCTAAAGTACCGTCACTGCCACGCCCGTCACACTACCATCACTGCTACCCTCGTCACAGTACCGTCACAACGACCTCCGTCACAGCACCTTCATCATGACGCCAGTCTAAAGTACCGTCACTGCCACGCCCGTCACACTACCATCACTGCTACCCTCGTCACAGTACCGTCACAACGACCTCCGTCACAGCACCTTCATCATGACGCCAGTCTAAAGTACCGTCACTGCCACGCCCGTCACAGTACCGTCACAACGACCTCCGTCACAGCACCTTCATCATGACGCCAGTCTAAAGTACCGTCACTGCCACGCCCGTCACACTACCATCACTGCTACCCTCGTCACAGTACCGTCACAACGACCTCCGTCACAGCACCTTCATCATGACGCCAGTCTAAAGTACCGTCACTGCCACGCCCGTCACACTACCATCACTGCTACCCTCGTCACAGTACCGTCACAACGACCTCCGTCACAGCACCTTCATCATGACGCCAGTCTAAAGTACCGTCACTGCCACGCCCGTCACAGTACCGTCACAACGACCTCCGTCACAGCACCTTCATCATGACGCCAGTCTAAAGTACCGTCACTGCCACGCCCGTCACAGTACCGTCACAACGACCTCCGTCACAGCACCTTCATCATGACGCCAGTCTAAAGTACCGTCACTGCCACGCCCGTCACAGTACCGTCACAACGACCTCCGTCACAGCACCTTCATCATGACGCCAGTCTAAAGTACCGTCACTGCCACGCCCGTCACAGTACCGTCACAACGACCTCCGTCACAGCACCTTCATCATGACGCCAGTCTAAAGTACCGTCACTGCCACGCCCGTCACACTACCATCACTGCTACCCTCGTCACAGTACCGTCACAACGACCTCCGTCACAGCACCTTCATCATGACGCCAGTCTAAAGTACCGTCACTGCCACGCCCGTCACAGTACCGTCACAACGACCTCCGTCACAGCACCTTCATCATGACGCCAGTCTAAAGTACCGTCACTGCCACGCCCGTCACACTACCATCACTGCTACCCTCGTCACAGTACCGTCACAACGACCTCCGTCACAGCACCTTCATCATGACGCCAGTCTAAAGTACCGTCACTGCCACGCCCGTCACACTACCATCACTGCTACCCTCGTCACAGTACCGTCACAACGACCTCCGTCACAGCACCTTCATCATGACGCCAGTCTAAAGTACCGTCACTGCCACGCCCGTCACAGTACCGTCACAACGACCTCCGTCACAGCACCTTCATCATGACGCCAGTCTAAAGTACCGTCACTGCCACGCCCGTCACAGTACCGTCACAACGACCTCCGTCACAGCACCTTCATCATGACGCCAGTCTAAAGTACCGTCACTGCCACGCCCGTCACACTACCATCACTGCTACCCTCGTCACAGTACCGTCACAACGACCTCCGTCACAGCACCTTCATCATGACGCCAGTCTAAAGTACCGTCACTGCCACGCCCGTCACAGTACCGTCACAACGACCTCCGTCACAGCACCTTCATCATGACGCCAGTCTAAAGTACCGTCACTGCCACGCCCGTCACAGTACCGTCACAACGACCTCCGTCACAGCACCTTCATCATGACGCCAGTCTAAAGTACCGTCACTGCCACGCCCGTCACACTACCATCACTGCTACCCTCGTCACAGTACCGTCACAACGACCTCCGTCACAGCACCTTCATCATGACGCCAGTCTAAAGTACCGTCACTGCCACGCCCGTCACACTACCATCACTGCTACCCTCGTCACAGTACCGTCACAACGACCTCCGTCACAGCACCTTCATCATGACGCCAGTCTAAAGTACCGTCACTGCCACGCCCGTCACAGTACCGTCACAACGACCTCCGTCACAGCACCTTCATCATGACGCCAGTCTAAAGTACCGTCACTGCCACGCCCGTCACACTACCATCACTGCTACCCTCGTCACAGTACCGTCACAACGACCTCCGTCACAGCACCTTCATCATGACGCCAGTCTAAAGTACCGTCACTGCCACGCCCGTCACACTACCATCACTGCTACCCTCGTCACAGTACCGTCACAACGACCTCCGTCACAGCACCTTCATCATGACGCCAGTCTAAAGTACCGTCACTGCCACGCCCGTCACACTACCATCACTGCTACCCTCGTCACAGTACCGTCACAACGACCTCCGTCACAGCACCTTCATCATGACGCCAGTCTAAAGTACCGTCACTGCCACGCCCGTCACAGTACCGTCACAACGACCTCCGTCACAGCACCTTCATCATGACGCCAGTCTAAAGTACCGTCACTGCCACGCCCGTCACACTACCATCACTGCTACCCTCGTCACAGTACCGTCACAACGACCTCCGTCACAGCACCTTCATCATGACGCCAGTCTAAAGTACCGTCACTGCCACGCCCGTCACACTACCATCACTGCTACCCTCGTCACAGTACCGTCACAACGACCTCCGTCACAGCACCTTCATCATGACGCCAGTCTAAAGTACCGTCACTGCCACGCCCGTCACACTACCATCACTGCTACCCTCGTCACAGTACCGTCACAACGACCTCCGTCACAGCACCTTCATCATGACGCCAGTCTAAAGTACCGTCACTGCCACGCCCGTCACAGTACCGTCACAACGACCTCCGTCACAGCACCTTCATCATGACGCCAGTCTAAAGTACCGTCACTGCCACGCCCGTCACACTACCATCACTGCTACCCTCGTCACAGTACCGTCACAACGACCTCCGTCACAGCACCTTCATCATGACGCCAGTCTAAAGTACCGTCACTGCCACGCCCGTCACACTACCATCACTGCTACCCTCGTCACAGTACCGTCACAACGACCTCCGTCACAGCACCTTCATCATGACGCCAGTCTAAAGTACCGTCACTGCCACGCCCGTCACAGTACCGTCACAACGACCTCCGTCACAGCACCTTCATCATGACGCCAGTCTAAAGTACCGTCACTGCCACGCCCGTCACAGTACCGTCACAACGACCTCCGTCACAGCACCTTCATCATGACGCCAGTCTAAAGTACCGTCACTGCCACGCCCGTCACAGTACCGTCACAACGACCTCCGTCACAGCACCTTCATCATGACGCCAGTCTAAAGTACCGTCACTGCCACGCCCGTCACACTACCATCACTGCTACCCTCGTCACAGTACCGTCACAACGACCTCCGTCACAGCACCTTCATCATGACGCCAGTCTAAAGTACCGTCACTGCCACGCCCGTCACAGTACCGTCACAACGACCTCCGTCACAGCACCTTCATCATGACGCCAGTCTAAAGTACCGTCACTGCCACGCCCGTCACAGTACCGTCACAACGACCTCCGTCACAGCACCTTCATCATGACGCCAGTCTAAAGTACCGTCACTGCCACGCCCGTCACAGTACCGTCACAACGACCTCCGTCACAGCACCTTCATCATGACGCCAGTCTAAAGTACCGTCACTGCCACGCCCGTCACACTACCATCACTGCTACCCTCGTCACAGTACCGTCACAACGACCTCCGTCACAGCACCTTCATCATGACGCCAGTCTAAAGTACCGTCACTGCCACGCCCGTCACACTACCATCACTGCTACCCTCGTCACAGTACCGTCACAACGACCTCCGTCACAGCACCTTCATCATGACGCCAGTCTAAAGTACCGTCACTGCCACGCCCGTCACACTACCATCACTGCTACCCTCGTCACAGTACCGTCACAACGACCTCCGTCACAGCACCTTCATCATGACGCCAGTCTAAAGTACCGTCACTGCCACGCCCGTCACACTACCATCACTGCTACCCTCGTCACAGTACCGTCACAACGACCTCCGTCACAGCACCTTCATCATGACGCCAGTCTAAAGTACCGTCACTGCCACGCCCGTCACACTACCATCACTGCTACCCTCGTCACAGTACCGTCACAACGACCTCCGTCACAGCACCTTCATCATGACGCCAGTCTAAAGTACCGTCACTGCCACGCCCGTCACAGTACCGTCACAACGACCTCCGTCACAGCACCTTCATCATGACGCCAGTCTAAAGTACCGTCACTGCCACGCCCGTCACACTACCATCACTGCTACCCTCGTCACAGTACCGTCACAACGACCTCCGTCACAGCACCTTCATCATGACGCCAGTCTAAAGTACCGTCACTGCCACGCCCGTCACAGTACCGTCACAACGACCTCCGTCACAGCACCTTCATCATGACGCCAGTCTAAAGTACCGTCACTGCCACGCCCGTCACACTACCATCACTGCTACCCTCGTCACAGTACCGTCACAACGACCTCCGTCACAGCACCTTCATCATGACGCCAGTCTAAAGTACCGTCACTGCCACGCCCGTCACACTACCATCACTGCTACCCTCGTCACAGTACCGTCACAACGACCTCCGTCACAGCACCTTCATCATGACGCCAGTCTAAAGTACCGTCACTGCCACGCCCGTCACAGTACCGTCACAACGACCTCCGTCACAGCACCTTCATCATGACGCCAGTCTAAAGTACCGTCACTGCCACGCCCGTCACAGTACCGTCACAACGACCTCCGTCACAGCACCTTCATCATGACGCCAGTCTAAAGTACCGTCACTGCCACGCCCGTCACACTACCATCACTGCTACCCTCGTCACAGTACCGTCACAACGACCTCCGTCACAGCACCTTCATCATGACGCCAGTCTAAAGTACCGTCACTGCCACGCCCGTCACACTACCATCACTGCTACCCTCGTCACAGTACCGTCACAACGACCTCCGTCACAGCACCTTCATCATGACGCCAGTCTAAAGTACCGTCACTGCCACGCCCGTCACAGTACCGTCACAACGACCTCCGTCACAGCACCTTCATCATGACGCCAGTCTAAAGTACCGTCACTGCCACGCCCGTCACACTACCATCACTGCTACCCTCGTCACAGTACCGTCACAACGACCTCCGTCACAGCACCTTCATCATGACGCCAGTCTAAAGTACCGTCACTGCCACGCCCGTCACACTACCATCACTGCTACCCTCGTCACAGTACCGTCACAACGACCTCCGTCACAGCACCTTCATCATGACGCCAGTCTAAAGTACCGTCACTGCCACGCCCGTCACAGTACCGTCACAACGACCTCCGTCACAGCACCTTCATCATGACGCCAGTCTAAAGTACCGTCACTGCCACGCCCGTCACACTACCATCACTGCTACCCTCGTCACAGTACCGTCACAACGACCTCCGTCACAGCACCTTCATCATGACGCCAGTCTAAAGTACCGTCACTGCCACGCCCGTCACAGTACCGTCACAACGACCTCCGTCACAGCACCTTCATCATGACGCCAGTCTAAAGTACCGTCACTGCCACGCCCGTCACACTACCATCACTGCTACCCTCGTCACAGTACCGTCACAACGACCTCCGTCACAGCACCTTCATCATGACGCCAGTCTAAAGTACCGTCACTGCCACGCCCGTCACACTACCATCACTGCTACCCTCGTCACAGTACCGTCACAACGACCTCCGTCACAGCACCTTCATCATGACGCCAGTCTAAAGTACCGTCACTGCCACGCCCGTCACAGTACCGTCACAACGACCTCCGTCACAGCACCTTCATCATGACGCCAGTCTAAAGTACCGTCACTGCCACGCCCGTCACACTACCATCACTGCTACCCTCGTCACAGTACCGTCACAACGACCTCCGTCACAGCACCTTCATCATGACGCCAGTCTAAAGTACCGTCACTGCCACGCCCGTCACACTACCATCACTGCTACCCTCGTCACAGTACCGTCACAACGACCTCCGTCACAGCACCTTCATCATGACGCCAGTCTAAAGTACCGTCACTGCCACGCCCGTCACAGTACCGTCACAACGACCTCCGTCACAGCACCTTCATCATGACGCCAGTCTAAAGTACCGTCACTGCCACGCCCGTCACACTACCATCACTGCTACCCTCGTCACAGTACCGTCACAACGACCTCCGTCACAGCACCTTCATCATGACGCCAGTCTAAAGTACCGTCACTGCCACGCCCGTCACACTACCATCACTGCTACCCTCGTCACAGTACCGTCACAACGACCTCCGTCACAGCACCTTCATCATGACGCCAGTCTAAAGTACCGTCACTGCCACGCCCGTCACACTACCATCACTGCTACCCTCGTCACAGTACCGTCACAACGACCTCCGTCACAGCACCTTCATCATGACGCCAGTCTAAAGTACCGTCACTGCCACGCCCGTCACAGTACCGTCACAACGACCTCCGTCACAGCACCTTCATCATGACGCCAGTCTAAAGTACCGTCACTGCCACGCCCGTCACACTACCATCACTGCTACCCTCGTCACAGTACCGTCACAACGACCTCCGTCACAGCACCTTCATCATGACGCCAGTCTAAAGTACCGTCACTGCCACGCCCGTCACAGTACCGTCACAACGACCTCCGTCACAGCACCTTCATCATGACGCCAGTCTAAAGTACCGTCACTGCCACGCCCGTCACACTACCATCACTGCTACCCTCGTCACAGTACCGTCACAACGACCTCCGTCACAGCACCTTCATCATGACGCCAGTCTAAAGTACCGTCACTGCCACGCCCGTCACACTACCATCACTGCTACCCTCGTCACAGTACCGTCACAACGACCTCCGTCACAGCACCTTCATCATGACGCCAGTCTAAAGTACCGTCACTGCCACGCCCGTCACACTACCATCACTGCTACCCTCGTCACAGTACCGTCACAACGACCTCCGTCACAGCACCTTCATCATGACGCCAGTCTAAAGTACCGTCACTGCCACGCCCGTCACACTACCATCACTGCTACCCTCGTCACAGTACCGTCACAACGACCTCCGTCACAGCACCTTCATCATGACGCCAGTCTAAAGTACCGTCACTGCCACGCCCGTCACAGTACCGTCACAACGACCTCCGTCACAGCACCTTCATCATGACGCCAGTCTAAAGTACCGTCACTGCCACGCCCGTCACACTACCATCACTGCTACCCTCGTCACAGTACCGTCACAACGACCTCCGTCACAGCACCTTCATCATGACGCCAGTCTAAAGTACCGTCACTGCCACGCCCGTCACACTACCATCACTGCTACCCTCGTCACAGTACCGTCACAACGACCTCCGTCACAGCACCTTCATCATGACGCCAGTCTAAAGTACCGTCACTGCCACGCCCGTCACAGTACCGTCACAACGACCTCCGTCACAGCACCTTCATCATGACGCCAGTCTAAAGTACCGTCACTGCCACGCCCGTCACACTACCATCACTGCTACCCTCGTCACAGTACCGTCACAACGACCTCCGTCACAGCACCTTCATCATGACGCCAGTCTAAAGTACCGTCACTGCCACGCCCGTCACACTACCATCACTGCTACCCTCGTCACAGTACCGTCACAACGACCTCCGTCACAGCACCTTCATCATGACGCCAGTCTAAAGTACCGTCACTGCCACGCCCGTCACACTACCATCACTGCTACCCTCGTCACAGTACCGTCACAACGACCTCCGTCACAGCACCTTCATCATGACGCCAGTCTAAAGTACCGTCACTGCCACGCCCGTCACACTACCATCACTGCTACCCTCGTCACAGTACCGTCACAACGACCTCCGTCACAGCACCTTCATCATGACGCCAGTCTAAAGTACCGTCACTGCCACGCCCGTCACAGTACCGTCACAACGACCTCCGTCACAGCACCTTCATCATGACGCCAGTCTAAAGTACCGTCACTGCCACGCCCGTCACAGTACCGTCACAACGACCTCCGTCACAGCACCTTCATCATGACGCCAGTCTAAAGTACCGTCACTGCCACGCCCGTCACAGTACCGTCACAACGACCTCCGTCACAGCACCTTCATCATGACGCCAGTCTAAAGTACCGTCACTGCCACGCCCGTCACAGTACCGTCACAACGACCTCCGTCACAGCACCTTCATCATGACGCCAGTCTAAAGTACCGTCACTGCCACGCCCGTCACAGTACCGTCACAACGACCTCCGTCACAGCACCTTCATCATGACGCCAGTCTAAAGTACCGTCACTGCCACGCCCGTCACACTACCATCACTGCTACCCTCGTCACAGTACCGTCACAACGACCTCCGTCACAGCACCTTCATCATGACGCCAGTCTAAAGTACCGTCACTGCCACGCCCGTCACACTACCATCACTGCTACCCTCGTCACAGTACCGTCACAACGACCTCCGTCACAGCACCTTCATCATGACGCCAGTCTAAAGTACCGTCACTGCCACGCCCGTCACAGTACCGTCACAACGACCTCCGTCACAGCACCTTCATCATGACGCCAGTCTAAAGTACCGTCACTGCCACGCCTGTCACACTATCATCACTGCTACCCTCGTCACAGTACCGTCACAACGACCTCCGTCACAGCACCTTCATCATGACGCCAGTCTAAAGTACCGTCACTGCCACGCCCGTCACACTACCATCACTGCTACCCTCGTCACAGTACCGTCACAACGACCTCCGTCACAGCACCTTCATCATGACGCCAGTCTAAAGTACCGTCACTGCCACGCCCGTCACACTACCATCACTGCTACCCTCGTCACAGTACCGTCACAACGACCTCCGTCACAGTACCTTCATCATGACGCCAGTCTAAAGTACCGTCACTGCCACGCCCGTCACAGTACCGTCACCGCGCCGAAACCCGTCACAGCGTCACGAGGGTCGGTTGGCCTGGCTGCCGAAGGAGTGGATCTCTCTGTCGCCTTACCCTTAATTTTGTCAAGTTTGCCAGTGAACGTCATACACGTGAGCAACTTCGCCGGAGCAGCTGTTTTATAAGTTGCGACGCTCCCAGGGAAGGATTTTGTATACACCTAACTTTTGTAAGGACGCCTTGTGAGGCGGCTCTGCTCCCCCCATCCATCCCCCCCACACCGGTTTGTGCACTAAACTGAAAAAGGAAAAGCTTGGGAGGATACAAAACTGGACTATATTGGTGATAATTGACACACCACACACACACACACACACACAGATAGAAGCCAATTATTTTAAGGGTCTTAACATGAAATAGAATTCAACCAGTTAGTGAGGAGGACTGGTGTTGAGTGAGTGTATTCCTGATGTACGTTGATGGTCGGTAAAGATCTCAGCGTTGCATGACAGGTGTCATGGGTCGCACTGAATGTTTGCTAAGTCTTAGGTGTCCCTAAGGTGTCAGGTGTGCCAGAGCTACAGGTGTGCGTATCAGAATTGCAGGTGTACCAGAGGCACAGGTGTGCGTATCAGAATTGCAGGTGTACCAGAGCTACAGGTGTGCGTATCAGAATTGCAGGTGTACCAGAGGCACAGGTGTGCGTATCAGAATTGCAGGTGTACCAGAGGCACAGGTGTGCGTATCAGAATTGCAGGTGTACCAGAGGCACAGGTGTGCGTATCAGAATTGCAGGTGTACCAGAGGCACACGTGTGCGCACCTGAGGTGCAGGCGTATCGGAGGCACAGGTGTGCGTATCTGAGGTGTAGGTGTATCAGGGATGCAGGTATACCTGAGATACGGGCGTACCTGAGGTGCAGGTGTACTACCAGAGGTGCAGGTGTGCATATCTGAAGTGCAGGTATATCTGAGGATCCGCGGTCCTCCTGTGTTCCAGCTGTGCCTGCTGATGCCTTAGTGCAAGATGTAAACGGAAATGTAAATACCACTACAGTTACTGATACAATTAGCTCCTTTGCTGACTTTATTCCCTCATCATTGACTGTCTGTGGTCGTAAACCGCAAAACAACACCAAATCTAGAGAAAATATTCCGTAGAGAATATTTCTCCATATTGGTGTATTCGATGAGTATCTTATGCTCATCCAAGATATTTGTCCAACCTAATTTTCGTTATCTAGGAGATAAATATTTCCCATCGTACCTTGATAAAGTCTTAGATAAATAGATCTGTCAGGGATAACAGCTAGCTACCTCAGGTGTGGAGACAACAACTTACATCCGACCCTTCTCGCACACCTGATGTTGTCATAGACCAGGTTCACCCATCCCCTACACCTTTCCTCCTCCTAGGCCATCCGATCGACCTCACTGATCGGCTAATTAATCTTCTGACTGATTAACCGATCACCGAATCAGCCGAACACAGGTTCACTGGAAAACCGTCAGGGATCCTCAAACGATACAATCATCCAATCCACTGTATGATGATGACACAATCATCCAATCCACTGTATGATGATGATACAATCGTCCAGTCCACTGTATGATGATGATACAATCATCCAATCCACTGTATGATGATGATACAATCATCCAATCCACTGTATGATGATGATACAATCATCCAATCCACTGTATGATGATGATACAATCGTCCAGTCCACTGTATGATGATGACGCCAGATGAGTCATTGATGTCCCTGGTCTACTCACATGATCGACCAGTCAACCAACCAACCACACAACCACACTACCAAGTGATCTGCTTACCAACCAATCAACCAATTAAATCCAAGGCGTAACTCAGGCTGATATAAATGACTAGTTCAAAGAATAATTCAGATTAGAAAAGACAGAAGGACTGAAAGTATAAGATGACACTAAGTCGAGTGCTAACGTCTCTCAACGACTCGTTCATGCTACCTGAGTGTTTCTGGTCCTTCCTGGCAACTGGTCAACCAGAAGAGCTCTCCATCAGTAGTGGCAGGATATGTCTTCGTTATCAACACCTGAGGTGTAACGTCCTCGCCTTTCAGCCACGTACGTATTACATAACCTGCACAGAACACACTATTACTTTATCATTATACGAATGTTATTCGCCCAAATGCGAAGTACATCTTAACTATTTGGGGTGGTTCATCCTCCACCTCTCCATCAACTAGAGAAAATCATAAGCCTTCGGTCGCATTGATTCTCCTGGCATCAGCTGTCTTCAACCACCTCTCTCTGTACGCCGGGATCGTTGCTGTTGTTCTACAAGCATCATTTTGGTCACTGTTTGCGTCCCTATCCTCAAGGTCTGCACCCCGGGCACATGCCAGACTGCTGTTTCTTTTCGGTTTTGTGTCTAGAGACCCGTCACTCGAGGATTGACCGTTATGATGCCATTCCATTCGCCCGTTTGTCTTCCCAACTCTATAACATTTTTATCTTGATGAAGCGGGGTTGCGCACCACCAGCGGAGCCCTGATTAATCTCCACTCTCTCACTTTACTCCTCTCACGCGAGATGACCTGTGACTCGGGTGTTGTGCCTCTACCGCGTCAGTCACTAGGAAGATAAAGGCTACAACGCCAACTTTCTTCAACCTTATTCATCAACAGGAGTTGTCAGATATCCCCTGACGTGTTTGCTACAGAGAGTGAATAATTCCCCTCACATTTCTTACCACCTTCCCTACTGTTCATATCCATCAGCTCCAATTCCTGTCACGTGTTAACGTATTCTTCACAAAATGAATATCTTTCACTGCAATACTCATGGGAAATAGCTCGATCACTGGCACTGCTACAGGTGCCAAACTTTTACAGCAACCCCGGCCGGGATGGACGACCAGTCACTGTTTGCACAGCAGTGATTTTAGCAGCAGACTCCCCGGCTGCATGACCGTCAGGAGCCCAGACACTTATCGATAGCTACTGTGTAAAGTTCCAGCAAGTATTTGTGAAGAAATTACAGAGCGCAACTTTGGGCGAGCCTCTCTCACTAGAGCTTGTACATACTACGAATTCTTTCACGAGAGAGAGAGAGAGAGAGAGAGAGAGAGAGAGAGAGAGAGAGAGAGAGAGAGAGAGAGAGAGAGAGAGAGAGAGAGAGAGAGAGAGAGAGAGAGAGAGAGATGGCTGGGCAAGTGCTAAGCGCAAGCGAGAGGGAAAGATAGTGAAACAATATTACTAGATACACCCCTCCCCCCCAAGTCTGCCGGGGTATATAAATACGGCACCAAAATCACGCTCCCAGTTACTCCCCAACATGCATCAATAAACTTACACCACACACCTGTACACACTTCAGTCTTCTCTCCCATTTCAAACTATCCCTTACCCTGTCCCACCTCTCCTTCCCTTCCTCTAAGAGTACTTATTTTCGAGTACTTAACACTAAGTTTTTGCCACACGGCAAAGCTAACACGGACTATAATATACTTGCGGTAAACAATCATAAACCAGCTCGTCAGCGCTGGTTACGATGATCCAGCCAGTCATTCATCGATGTATAGAGACGCGTCAGGGAACACCTGGCGATGAGCACCAGTCATGACGCCCATACACAAGACACAGCTTCCCGAGGCGCTTGACTGGCGTGACGGGTCTTCATAAGGCAAATGACGTCTTGTCTGAGAAGCCACAGATTTTTCTCTCTACATTCCCTCTGGCTGCTTCCCTCCCTCCCTCCACCTCAGTTAGCAGTAGAAAATGGAAATTGCTTGAGTCATCTTTCGTTCCTAAGAGCTAGAAAATAGGAATAAGATGAGGGAGAGGCGGCGAAGGAATAAATGGAGGAAGAGAAGAATGGGAAATAGTGAGGAAGACGAGGAAGAGGAGGAAGAAAATAACAAAGAAGAGGAGGAGAACAAGAAGACTGGAGAGCAGAAGACAGAGGACCACGGAGGAGGGGGCTGCCCACCAGGTGCTACAGGAGGCGCCGGGCTAAATTTAATCAAGTTGGTTCATACTAATTATACATATTAGTGGCGTGCTGACCACCCCCTCCCTCCTCACCCACCCCGCCACTCTCCCCTAGAGGCATGGATAAGCTCCCCACTCACGGCTTTGTTCCTGGCCCCGACCTGCAAGCCCCCAGACACCCGAGGGCCGGCTGGCTCAGCACCCGTGAGGACACGGGGCCTCTGTCTCGCTCACTGCGTTTTGTCTCGCGTCGAGAAGGTGGACAAAATAGGAAGGGAGTGGGAGAGGTGTTTTACCCTGGGATCTGTGTGGCTGGCGGAGGGAGGAAGGTTTGAGGTCACTGTGGTAGAGATGAGGGTGGAGGAGAGGATACCCATGGTTTCAGTGGGATGAGGTTATAATATGCAGAGGTAATTAGTTCTAGATAAGTTGACATCACGGACGGCAATATACAGGTGGGCTGGCTACATAATGACATCCTGTATACCTTAGACAACTTAAGTGTCTCGAGTTTGCTTGTATGTGTACTTATGTGTGTATTCGTGATTAGTATTATGGCAGCTGGCGGGATATAGGAACTGATGGAAATGCATATTGACTTCACGTATGAGTAGGTATCACTGTATAGCTAATTCGCACATCCCTGATCTCTCCAACATGGCACAAACCATGACACCAGTACCATACGTCTCGACCACACACCATCCACTCAGCTCTTCTACCATGATCTCCTCGTCTCACAATATAAGGTACAGTCGTGCCTTCTCTCTTAATCTTAAACTATCTTGTGATCCGTGACCTGTGAGACGGGCAAGGGTCAGCCGTGATCCGTGACCTGTGAGACGGGTGAGGGTCAGCCGTGATCCGTGACCTGTGAGACGGGCGAGGGTCAGCTATGATCCGTGACCTGTGAGACGGGCGAGGGTCAGCTATGACCCGTGACCTGTGACGGGTGAGGGTCAGCCGTCGTGATCCGTGACCTGTGAGACGGGCGAGGGTCAGCCATGATCCGTGACCTGTGAGACGGGTGAGAGTCAGCCGTCTGTAACCCGGCGTGGTAGTGTGTGGTGAGGTGAACCGCTACGCTAGACACCGCTCGTCGCTTGGTGTAGTCTTGGGTGAGGTGCTGGTATTGCACAGCGCCTGGTGGAGGTCCTGATGCACAGGAGAAGCTCATGGAAAAATAAAATCAGGTGATGCGTGCACATCTGCATTCTCATACGCACACAAACACGCACTCACACACACGTATAAACACACATAAGCTTACAAACATGCGCTGACACGTACACACACACACACACACACACACACACACACACACACACACATATGGAAAAGGAAATATTCAACAAACTGTTCACATCGAACCTAGAATATGCTGCTGCAACTTGGCCACCGCAGCTAAAGAAGCACAAATGAAAGTACAAGACAGGCAGCGTAGCTATCCCCTCACCCTTCTGGCTCACCCTCGGCTATAAGAGCGCCTCCCTTACCGTTCTAATTCACTCTCGGCTGTCGGAGCACCTCCCTCGCCCCCTCTGGCCCTCCCTCGGCTGTAGAAGCACCTTCCTCACCCTCCGGGCCTCACACACTCAGCACACCATCACACAGTACCACACACTTATTGCCTTTACCAACACACCCAATTCCTCCCTTAACCCTCACGGTAACACATGCACGTGCAAGTGTGTGTGTGTGTGTGTGTGTGTGTGTGTGTGTGTGTGTGTCAATTTACCTATTTGTACAATAAGGTGAGAGAGTTCTACACTCCTGCACGCACACACACACACACAGACACACACACAAAAAATGTTGTACAATAGTAGAGAGATTATTCAAGAGGTGTGGCCCAACAATTTTAAACTCCCTTCTGGCACAGTACATATAGGATATTACACACACACACACACACACACACACACACACACACGCAGCTTAGGCTGGTGTGTCTGCATGTGATTATTTGATTACCAACTGTGTATTACGGGAGAGGGTTTTACACTCGTGTTGCCCCGTCTCTTAACCTTGTACTATGTACCATGTCTTTACTCCTATGTATATTGTACACACACACTCCAGCCGAAGTTGTGTCAGTGTGTGTGTGTGTGTGTGTGTGTGTGTGTGTGTGTGTGTGTGTGTGTGTGTGTGTGTGCCTCTTTTCACATTTAATATATATAATGCACATATGTCTTTGTGGGATTTATGTGAGGCAATTTGTTGATTATCCTGGGCTGTGCCCGAGGCCCCTCAGGACGAGGGTCACGCCCCTGGGGGTCACCTGCTGTTGTCACGGCTCTTGAGCCCTGCAGGGGAGGGCAGGGAAGAGAGCTCCCGCTGGGATGGGGAGGGGGAGCAGCTGGGGGAGAGGGGGACTTGCGTAGGTGGAGGAGATTGAATGAAGGTGGATGGCAGGGGGAGAGGAGGCGTCAAATGTGGAGGAGGAGGAACATGTTGGGTGGTGGGATGGGAGGAAGATGTGCGTTGGAGGACCTAAGGAGTGTTTTGTACTGTGGAAGGGAAGGATGTGTCAGTAGAGGAGCCAAGGACCCTATACGTACAGTAAGGGAGGTGTAGGACTGTTGTGTGTCTGGGGAATATGCGGAGTACTGGCTATGTACGTTAGAGTAATGGAGGTTAGAGGCGGTGTGTACTCTGGGGGAGGCGTAGGGCTGTGTTCGGCTGGGGGACGTGAGTGCTGTGTGTTGGGAGGGTAGGATGACTGATGTATGGAGATGAAAGGATAGCTGTGTAGTCGAGGACAGGAAAGCTGCTGTGTGTAGATTGAGGGGATGAGTGTTAGGTGTAGAGGGAAGGGATAATGTGTTGTGTACTGGAGAAGGAATGTTGGTTGTGTATAGAGGAGTGTAGGGTGTTGTGTACAGTCCAGGGGACAAGTGTTGGATGCGGTCTGAAGAGGAGTCTCGTGTCTCAGGATTAGGGTAGTGTACCGGGAGGGTCTTACTGTGTACAGGAGCTGACACTGTGTACTGCAGGGGGATGGAGTTCTATGCGTAGAGTGAGGAAATGTGAGGTGTATGAAGTGAGAGTGCTCGTATAATTGTCTTTAGAGTGAAGTGTTTGGCAATAACCTCGTCCAGAAGTCATGTGTCAGTGGGTATGTGAACATTATTGAGCACACATCTACTGCTCACTCCTCAAAGAACAAATACTGTGCGTAATTAACTCCTCGTTAGGCACCAAATTAACGTGAAACTCTGTGCTCAAAAGCATCACAAGAACCCTATAGGTTTAAGCTAACACTAACACGCGGTCCAGCGTAGATTCAAGTCCTTCGATCCAGCGTAGATTCAAGTCCCTTGTCCAGTGCCGATTTCAGTCCCTTGGACCCCTGCAGATCCTGGTCCCTCGGTCCAGCGTAGATCCCAGTCCGTTGGTATAGCTTAGATTACGGTCCATCGGTCCAGCGTATAGCTTCCGGTCCCTGGGACCGACATACGTCCCATTCCTTTGGTCCAACGTAGTTCCAGACCCCTTGGCTCAGCGTGGCTCCCAGTTCCCGTATCCAGCGTAGATCCCAGTCCCTCGGTCTAGCGTATGTCCCAGTCCGTTGGTCAGGCGTAGATCCATATCCCTCGATCCAGTGTAGGTCCTGGTCCCTCTGACCAGCGTAGCTCCCACACAGAGGACCAGGGCCTGAGCTGACCTGAGCCAGTGACCTGAGGTGTTGTGAGGGGAAGTAGTCTGACCTTGAGGGGATGACGTCGGTGTATGCCACTACCCCAGTAAACAAAGTGGCGACGACATGATCCCTTGCAAACATCAGGCAGCTGAGGTGATGAAAGCTTTACTTTGCCTTTGAATCGAATGTTTGTTAGTCATAATCTTGATATGATCTACATACTGCTTGAGAAAGCTTATATGAATCGTGCTTGTATGTAAAAAAAAAAGTACAAAGTAATGCATGTATTGATGAATAAGATGTAACTATGACTATACACACTGAAGACACACAGAACCACACACACACACACACACATACACACACACACACACACACACACACACACATCCAAACCCAAACCAGCAACCCAATTTATCGTTCAACCCCGAAAGAAGGTTGAACGTATAGGCTAGGTGAGGGCCAACTGCCGCGACCAGGTTCGAAACCTTATATATATATATATATATATATATATATATATATATATATATATATATATATATATATATATATATATATATATTCTTTCCTTTATACTATTCGCCATTTCCCGCCTCAGCGAGTTAGCGTTAAGAACAGAGGACTGGGCCTCTGAGGAAACATCCTCACCCGGCCCCCTTCTCTGTTCCGTCCTTTGAAAAAAAAAAAAAGGGGAAGAGAGGGGAAGATTTCCAGCCCCCCGCTCCCTTCCCTTTTAGTCGCCTTCTACGACACGCAGGGAATACGTGGGAAGTATTCTTTCTCCCCTATCCCCATGGATACCCTATCCCCAGGGATAATATATATATATATATATAAATATATATACATATATATATATATATATATATATATATATATATATATATATATATATATATATAATGAAAGTAGTCAAACTCAATTAATGTACCTACTCCCTCTTCCCTAACTCCGATTCCTCCTTTTATTTAGAGAGATAAATCTATCCAGGCTACCTCCCTTCATGTAGCTCCCGTCCCTGCTGCACTATATCTGACAATAGCCAACTGCACCCTGATATATGGTCAAAGTTTTCATGAGTGGGCTTCACGAAAATAGATTTCCAACGTGGGTCACATCAACAGACTATGATTTTAAGGTTTCAAGATGAGTTATGAAAACACACAGAGATTTGCATACGGCACAAAATCCTGCAATGATAATCATGTGCACAGCTGACGAGGGTGAAGAGGTCGAGGGTGTGTAGACCAGGTACATGCTCTGAAGAGGGTGTTCAGGAATTACTTGGGGAAAGAGACTTGTATGTGGCATTTATGGATCATCAAGAAACGTCATAAGGTTGACATAAATGCCTTAAGGATGTATGGTTATAGAGGTACTCAATAAAACGAAGATATCTGAACTGGAAAGTAAGGCAACTGTGAGAGTAGGAGGGAGGAGGATGAGTGGCTCACAGTGGAAATGGGTTTGGATGTTTTAAGTGTTTGAGAGCATAGGCAAAGGTAGAAAGTTTAAAGCAGATATAAGTAAGACTAACCCAGTGAGATGCAGCACAGAGGTGAGTATGTGATGAACAGGGAGGACCTAAAGACTGTGGTATGCATAAGGGACTTGGAAGTGTACTTGGCAGCACATGGAACCACGGGGACTAAATTGAGCCACAAGGTGAACAAGATGTTGAGCGTGTCTGGAACGTGTGGAAGGAGAAGTTGATGTCTGCAAGGGTAAAGATGGATATATTTAAAGGGATGCAACCTCCAGGTATGGTGCGGCGTGGCCTCCAGGTATAGTGCAGTGTGGCCCCCTAGGTATGTTGCGATGTGGCCCCCCATGTATGGTGCGGTGTGGCCCCCCCAGGTATGACGCGGTGTGGCCCCCTAGGTATAGTGCGATGTGGCCCCCAGGTATAGTGCGATGTGGCCCCCAAGTATGATGCGATGTGGCCGCCAGGTATTGTGCGGTGTGGCCCCCCAGGTATTGCGCGGTGTGGCCCCCCAGGTATTGCGCGGTGTGGCCCCCCAGGTATTGCGCGGTGTGGCCCCCCAGGTATGGTTCGGTGTGGCCCCCCAGGTATTGTTGCTGACCTATAACGCGCCTGGTTCATTTTGGTCATCAAGTTTCAGACGTTTTCTTTACCCAGGAAGCACATGAACCGCCCTGATGCAAGCAAATGAGGGAGGATATATAGCCAGACTATCCAGGATAGAAAACATCCCTCAGGGGCTAGTATAAATTCTTCAGAGGCTGGTATACAGCCCATAGGGGCGAGAGTACAATCTTCAGGGGCTAGTATACAGCCCCCAGGGGCGAGAGTACAATCTTCAGAGGCTAGTATACAGCCCCCAGGGGCGAGAGTACAATCTTCAGGGGCTAGTATACAGCGCCCAGGGGCGAGAGTACAATCTTCAGGGGCTAGTATACAGCCCCCAGGGGCGAGAGTACAATCTTCAGGGGCTAGTATACAGCCCCCAGGGGCGAGAGTACAATCTTCAGAGGCTGGTATACAGCCCACAGGGGCGAGAGTACAATCTTCAGAGGCTGGTATACAGCCCTCAGGGGCGAGAGTGCAATCTTCAGAGGCTGGTATACAGCCCACAGGGGCGAGAGTACAATCTTCAGGGGCTAGTATACAGCCCTTATGGGCTAGTATACAGTCTTTATGGGATAGTGTACAGCACTCAGGGGCTAGTGTACAGTCTTCAGGGGATTGTATACAGCCCAAGGGGGCTAGCGTACAGCCCTCAGGGGCGAGTGTACAGCCCTAAGGGGCTAGTGTACAGCCCTAAGGGGCTAGTGTACAGCCCTCAGGAGCTAGTGTGCAGCCTTCAGGGGCTAGTGTACAGCCCTCAGGGGCTAGTGTACAGCCTTCAGGGGCTAGTGTACAGCCCTCAGGAGCTAGTGTACAGCCCTCAGGGGCTAGCGTACAGCCCTCAGGGGCTAGTGTACAGCCTTCAGGGGTTAGTGTAAAGCCCTCAGGGGCCAGTGAACAGCCCTTAGGAACTCATACATATCAAGATCAGTTGAAAGTCATCAAGTAGTTTTCAAACTATTTGTTTCGTGGAGTAACGGTTAGCGTTACTGACCGTGACGCATTCACGGGCCGCCCAGGGTCGAGCGCATAGGTTCGAACCCTGGGTACGACAGTCGGTCCACAGTCAACCCAGCTGTTCATTCACCCGTTAGGATTTCTCGATCAAAGTGAGTTGTTAGCTCAGGGTAGGATATATATATATATATATATATATATATATATATATATATATATATATATATATATATATATATATATATATGTATAGTGTTAATGGGATAGCCTTTATTAGGGCCTTAGCTGCCAGTGCCGTCTCGACTAACATGAAAACAAAAATCTAGGGCTGTCATCACACCATCCTTGGCCTACATCATTACGTAATTTTAAGCATATTCTACAAGAAAATGAAGATTCTTCACGACAAGCTCTGCCATAACGCTGGCCACTTCACTTTGCGAGTCTACATTCATAGTCATTCAGTTATGAGAGAGAGAGGCACTTTCTTCCTGCCCTGCCCCTGTCATTACCACACTCTTTGCCACAATCATCTGGCGATGTGAAATTTGGCACAATAGGCGGGAATTTAACGATGTAATACTACCTCCGACGCTCTTACAGGCCCTTTGATGGTTATACTCCTTGTGGCGTCGTGAGCATCTACGTTACCGGCCATTACTTGTGCATTTAGGGGGTCTCTTCCCCTCGTCATGGGTCCTGGGAGTAAGTGATTCACAGTTTTTAATCTTGTTCTCGAGGTTACATCCCTTACTCTTGTCTCTTCCTCATGTCTTGTACACAATGGGAAAAAGTTCGACTCTCTCTCTCTCTCTCTCTCTCTCTCTCTCTCTCTCTCTCTCTCTCTCTCTCTCTCTCTCTCTCTCTCGGGGCGTCGAAGACAGACATGTCCTGTGATTGTAGCAGGTCTGTTATTATCTTGTGCTTTGTGCATCAGCCAGCTGGGCGAGGGTTTGTCTGAATAGTGGCATCATCTCGTTCGAATCTGCATCGACACATTAGCCGAACACAATCGCACTGAAAATGAACTCGTAACGGAAAATTCCCTGAGGTTCTTACATAACGCGCGATGAACCAATGCCCATTGGCCCTCACAACAGTAGCCTGTTAAAGCAACAACTGTGATCATTTGGTTTTCCCTTTATACAATGTGATGATCGACCCAGCTGTTCCTCCACACATAACAGACACACACACACACTCCACAACAATGGCATCATTCACTCACAACACTCAGGTTCAAACACTCCACTACAACACTCTACCTCCCCCGGCACCCGTGTAACGCAAGTGTGTATGGAGACGGCAACTAGGCTCCACATCCTGGTGCCAGGTCTGAAACGGGTCTTCGTGCAGTAAGGACCCACTGATCCCTCCGGCTCACCATCTCGCTAGGAAACAGCTATGTAAGAGCATCATGTAGTATGCTGAGAGTATACTGACGTGGTAATTCTATCGGAAAGTATGAATGGAAAACAAATTCTGATGTAGTTTAAGACGTTGGATAATTCGGAAAGGAGAGGCTTAGATCTGAAGAGAAAGGTGTGTGCATTTCTATTGACTGGAACAAACTTAAGTCAATGACAATCAGTCGCATTGAAGTATGTGCTTCAGTTGTGCCTTGACAACACCTGACGATGTTGCATAACTTCACAGCTAAAACTGGTGTTGCTCAAGTATGACTTCAGATTATCTCTTTTAGACCATCTTACACTCAATGCCTCTTTAAAAGAACAGTTTATTTTACATCTCTGAGTCTTTTTAAAACCGTGTTTTTGTTTTTGTTTTTAGTTTGGATGGTCTTCCTTGTATTAGTTTTAAGGTTCGGTGTCTAGATCTTAACAATGTAGTTTGATGAAGTCTGACAAGGGTACCGACTTTGAAACGTAAAGCAGCAGCGCCCCTCAGACTCAGTATAGTTTTGCACTGCCCGCACTACGTTCATATTGAATAATTGTTCGCAAATTATGAAAGCAGATTCAATATTCATGAACTCCTCGCACCGTCTGGCTTGCGTTTACTGAGTTCATGAGTCATTCATCGCATGCTCTGGTACCTTTTGTGATGCTAATGAAAGGTTTCTTTATATGATTATCAGAGGATAAAATATAATGATTTAAAAAAATGGTTCTTAAGAGTGAGTGAATGCGAGAAGGAAAGAAAATATTTGGAGTGCAAAGTGAAAGTCGTTTTAGGCGTCATCATCGTCACCAACTACACTACTTCTTCCTCCATTGTTCTAAAGACATTCAACCAAAAGCTTCTCTCAGTCAATGGCTCCTTTGCTTCTTCCTCCATTGTTCTAAAGACATTCAAACAAAAGCTTCTCTCAGTCAATGGCTCCTTTGCTTCTTCCTTCATTGTTCTAAAGATATTCAACCAAAAGCTTCTCTCAGCCAATGGCTTCTTTGCTTCTTCCTCCATTGTTCTAAAGACATTCAAACAAAAGCTTCTCTCAGCCAATGGCTCCTTTGCTTCTTCCTTCTTTGTTCTAAAGATATTCAACCAAAAGCTTCTCTCAGCCAATGGCTCCTTTGCTTCTTCCTTCATTGTTCTGGGGCCGTCCAGCGAAAGGTTCTCCCAGCCAATGAATCCCCAGCACCAGAAGGGCACACGCTACAGTTTGCAAACCACAGGACTAGACCATTGTCAACAATAAGTACCGTTCCCTTCGTCTTATGATCTATGTAACCAGTTGTGATACCTTACATTCTGTTGGCTTTATCACATGCAGCTAAACATTGCCATGCGCATTTCAGGTCGTCACTAATTATCGCTCCAAGATGTTTATATTCTTGTAAGTTATAATAATGACAAACCAAACAAGTATGTAGTAGTGCTTAATAATTGTCATAATGACTTATATCACATCTGACTTCATTAAAGTTCATCTGACACATCTCTGGCTATTGCATCAGTTTGTCTAAATCACTTTTGAGATAAATTTTTTTCTTCTAAGTCATTCTGGAGAATCCTGTCTACAGATCACCATTGTAAATAAGGAAAACCTAAGGTTTAAAAATGATGCTTGTGTTACCCATAGCGCCAGTCCTTTTTCAGCACACAAATCTACAAGCTCTTCACCATTTCCAAATTACAACGCTGAACACCAATGTACACCAATTATTCCCTCAACTGCCGCATTACTCACCTTTGCATTCAAATTTTCCATCACTATAACCCGGTCTCGTGCATCAAAACTACTAACACACTCACTCAACTGCTCACAAAGCACTTGCCTCTCATGATCTTTCTTCTCAAGACTAGGTGCATAGGCACCAATAACCACCCATTTCCCTCCATCCACTTTCAGTTTAACCCATATCAATCTAGAGTCTACTTTCTACACTCTGTCACATACTTCCCTAGCTCCTGCTTCAGTAGTAGTGCTACTCTTTCCTTTGCTCTTGTCCTCTCACTAATCCCTGACTTTACTCCCAGGACATTCCCAAACCACTCTTCCCCTTTACCCTTAAGCTTCGTTTCACTCAGTGCCAAAGCATCCAGGTTCCTTTCCTGAAACATACTACATATCTCTCATTTTTTCTCATCTTGGTTACATTCACACACATTTAGACACCCTAATCTGAGCCTTTGGGGAGAATGAGCACTCCCCGTATGACTCCTCTGTTTCCCCTTTTAGAAAGTGAAAGTACAAGGAAGGGAGGGTTTCTAGCCCCCCGCTCCCGTCCCCTTTAGTCCCCTTCTACGACACGCAGGGAATGCGTGGGAAGTATTATTTCTCCCCTATCCCCTATTACAAGAGGTCAGAGTGGTGCGTGTGATCTAGCATATGAATATAACCACGAGGAAAATGAAACGTGATAAGTTCCCGAGTGCACTTTCGTATTATGATCACATCAGAGGAGACACAAGAATGAGATAAAAGACGCACACCAGCCAGTTGATATATAAGGAAGAGACGTAGCTGAGACGCTATTGGCAAACGAGAACTCTGGTGAACTTTTTTAACATAATTTCCTGTTAAGCAACCCATGTTTGATTTTGAGTTAGCATCTCATTATCACGAAGAATTATAATGATCTTCTCCCCTTTATCACATACATCCCATGATCCTGTGGACTGTCACTTACTTTTGCTTTCCTGTTAATATTCCTTCTACTTACAAGATTTTTTCTTTTAAGTTTCCTCAGTTATCCAGTCTGGTATTTCAATTATTTTAGTATTGTTCAACAGGAATATTTTCTCTCGTGAAGAGAAGTATTTTATGCATAACGTGACACCACATCATTCCAACTCTACATCTGAAAACCCCAGATCCAGTTCACATTACTCTGTAGTGTCTTGAGGCGTTCCACCAAGGTTTGTTAACCTAGAATATCGTATTGTAGTTATATTTATCATCAAATTGGAAATTTACACTAAATCTCATGATGTCGCTGTTACCTAAATTCTCACCAGTCTTACAAATTTCTAACTATGGAAAGCACTAAGTCTAACATATTACTACCTTACATTGGGTCATGATTTAAGAATCTATATATTGTTACACTAACCACTCTGATGTTAGAGTTGTTCAAATCTCTTATGATTCATGTTTCTGCGGGTTTATACTACAGCTTTTCTTATCCTAATTAAGTAATATCTCTATGCATTTTTGGGAGTCTCTAAACTGCTCTAAGAATAATTGTGGTCATTTATCAGTTCTGTACGAAGTGAGTCATGTGCACTGATGCCAGCGTGGCTTGGCTTGGTTACTTTAAAACTCTGATTGACAAGAGGTATATAACTCTGTAACCTATCTTATGTAATCTATCTTACTGAAAACATCATATCCAGGTATTACTAAACTGATGAATAATAGCTGCTGTATCTATCCAGATTTCTGTCATGGATATCATATCTGACTTTTAGGGAAGTCTATAAATCATTAGTTCAGTCTCCCTCACGTTTTCATTTCTGATGTTGGTGCAGAAAATTGAATTCTGTCCAACAAATGGATATGATCTTGAAATATGATTTTGTCGACCCTAGAAATTAGTTTAAGGCTGATATGACATAAGTCCTGAGGCTTGTCTGATCACCTTTGTCTTATCACTTAAAACTAAGTTGGTCACCCGTAACCTGTACCCCCCATGGCCTGAATGACCTCATCTGACCTGACCTCACCCTCATCGAATGGCCACACTCCATTAGTCTCTGACATCACTTCACTCCTGAATCTAAATGACCTGTGGCTATTTTTTTTTTCCTCGAGCACCCTGCCTAACTGTGCCGCTTTAGCTCTGTTTAGACGCACACTATCTTCAGCAAACGGGTTACTGTCACTACCAAAGCGATCCCACGTACCTATGTGGTCTGCATCCCCAGCTCATCAACTCTACAACATGGATCTAACTCTCTGCTTAGAACTGCAGATCCTGTATCATATCAAGGTAAGTAGTCTTGCTATTACATACTTCCTATGTCTATATTGTTCTTAATGAGCGCTGCACACTTAACCTTGGACCTGAACCCAACTACACTGCTTGTGTCTACCCGGGTAACGACTATAGTGTTTTCTGAAGTGTCCTTCACTACATCAAGTAACATATGAGTCAAGTCCTCGGACTTCAGGGTAATATCCTCCTTCGAATTCCTTCCTGTAGCAATACTCTTTGTCTATATGCTCGAGCAATGAGTCCTGGCGTGAATGAAGGTGAGATGAACCTCCATTTACTGTCCTTGTGTCACCTAAATGGACGTCTTACGGCTACTGTATAGGTATACATCTCGTCACTATATTGTATCATCGTCCCTCAATTAACAATCATAGTTTCTAACTCTCATATCGTGGTAGTACCCTCAACACCCTTTTCTCCCGTCGGTATACACAGGACAACGTACCCCTCCTCACACTCACACACTCTAAGCTTACTGCTAACGCTTTTTTTAGAGCTTCCCTGTTTTCACTATTCTGCTAAGACAGATTACTCTAAGCTTTACATACGAAACATAAACCAATTTCATTCCACTCCTGTGTAGAAGTTAATTTGTGAACTGGCTGGAGCGCCCAGAACAAGCGAAGGGAGATGGGTAAAGGGATGATGCGTCCACCTCTGCCAGACAACGCAGGAAAGACGTGCGTCCGGTAGTGACGTGGGTCAGGTATGTGTTGTAAAGGTCAAGGAGGAAGTGAGGAGGATACTGGCATGAAGGAAAGACTGAGATCTCAAATACCCAGAAGGCTCTGGCCAGCTCCTGGAGGTCTCAAGAAGGATTCACATGCGAGACACTCCTTTGGTTCGTGTGCTTAAACCAGGGCACCTGTCTACATACACCTGTGTTTAAACCAGGGCGCCTGTCTATATACACCTGTGCTTGATTAAACCAGGGCACCTGTCTACATATACCTGTGCTTAATTAAACCAGGGCATCTGTCTTCATGTACCTGTGCTTTAACCATGACATCTGTTTCTATACACCTGTGTTTTAACCATGACATCTGTCTACATACACCTGTTTAAGGACTGTACACAAAACAATGTGGACATCAAAAATTATAGCTAACTTACTTTTCAAAAAGTGCCGAATATGATACACAAGATTAAAAAAAAATGATGAAATGACGCTTCCAAACAATTTATCTCTCCGGTGAATTATTTATACAAAAATCAACCAACCTCGGATGATAATACACTCAACTGAAACACATAAAGCTGACAAACGAAGAGCGCAGTGATAATGTCACTAAAAGATAAGAGATTGAAAATTAGAATACGTTTCAAACAGCCACTTCAGATATATCCGTCAAAGTCTGTTGTGTATTTTCGGGGAAAGAAGTATAGAAATCCTTCACCAGTTTCACTTATGAACGTTACTGCAATATATCATCAGAAACTTGAAACATGGACTCTCTACATCTTGGTGAAATGTTTCATCTTACGAAACTTTGGCCTTACCAGCAAGACTTGACACAGTTTTGTGAAGCACAAACACCTCGTCATGAACATCCACCAGACGTGCACGATATATAACTGGGTTCTATAATGTCAGCATCCGATTACAAAAGACGAAGAACCTACTGTTGGTTTAGCTATACCTCAACCGCTATATAGATGTCTCCCTGGCGTATTCTACCCCACTCCATCCAGAACAAGGATGTGGTACTGTTGGCACTGCATGTGAACAGTGACTCACATTACTAATCACCATCACGTACCTACAGTCACCTGTCTCCAGGATATGTTATCCAGCATTTATCACCGATTCTTGTAAGTCCTTATTAACATCACGACCACCCCTGACCCTTCAGACAACAGAGGCAATTATCATTATAGTTTACTTCATCACACATGCGAGAGGATCTGTCAACGTCCTTAGTAAATCAAAAGTGGGCTACGCTTTGAATACATTCACAACAGCTCCTGTGTATACACACGTAGATCTTATACGACAGAGAGTGATGAATTATACGACAGAGAGTGATGAATTATACGACAGAGTGATGGATTATACGACAGACAGTGATGAATTATACGACAGTGATGAATTATACGACAGAGATGAATTATACAACAGAGTGATGAATTATACGACAGAGTGATGGATTATACGACAGAGAGTGATGAATTATACGACAGAGAGTGATGAATTATACGACAGAGAGTGATGAATTATACGACAGAGTGTGATGAATTATACGACAGAGAGTGATGAATTATACGACAGAGAGTGATGAATTATACGACAGAGAGTGATGAATTATACGACAGAGAGTGATAAATTATACGACAATAAGTGATAAATT
Organism: Panulirus ornatus; assembly: GCF_036320965.1. Classification (NCBI taxonomy): domain Eukaryota; kingdom Metazoa; phylum Arthropoda; class Malacostraca; order Decapoda; family Palinuridae; genus Panulirus; species Panulirus ornatus. The sequence continues at coordinate 7,045,759 of NC_092256.1, read as the reverse complement.
CACGTAGATCTTATACGACAGAGAGTGATGAATTATACGACAGAGAGTGATGAATTATACGACAGAGAGTGATGAATTATACGACAGAGAGTGATGAATTACGCGAGTGATGAATTATACGACAGAGAGTGATGAATTATACGACAGAGAGTGATGAATTATACGACAGAGAGTGATGAATTATACGACAGAGAGTGATGAATTATACGAGTGATGAATTATACGACAGAGAGTGATGAATTATACGATAGAGAGTGATGAATTATACGACAGAGAGAGATGAATTATACGACAGAGAGTGATTAATTATACGACAGAGAGTGATGAATTATACGACAGAGAGTGATGAATTATACGACAGAGAGAGATGAATTATACGACAGAGAGTGATGAATTATACGATAGAGAGTGATGAATTATACAACAGAGAGTGATGAATTATACAACAGAGAGAGATGAATTATACGACAGAGAGTGATGAATTATACGACAGACAGTGATGAATTATACGACAGAGAGTGATGAATTATACGACAGAGAGTGATGAATTATACGACAGAGAGTGATGAATTATACGACAGAGAGTGATGAATTATACGACAGAGAGTGATGAATTATACGATAGAGAGTGATGAATTATACGACAGTGATGAATCATACGACAGAGAGTGATGAATTATACGACAGAGAGTGATGAATTATACGACAGAGAGTGATGAATTATACGACAGAGTGATGAATTATACGAGTGATGAATTATACGACAGAGAGTGATGAATTATACGACAGAGAGAGATGAATTATACGACAGAGAGTGATGAATTATACGACAGAGAGTGATGAATTATACGACAGAGAGTGATGAATTATACGACAGAGAGTGATAAATTATACGACAGAGAGTGATGAATTATACGACAGAGAGTGATGAATTATACGAGAGAGTGATGAATTATACGACAGAGAGTGATGAATTATACGACAGAGAGTGATGAATTATACGACAGTGATGAATTATACGACAGAGAGTGATGAATTATACGACAGTGATGAATTATACGACAGAGAGTGATGAATTATACGACAGAGAGTGATGAATTATACGACAGAGAGTGATGAATTATAGATAAATGATCTTAGATATCCAAGCTAGAACATTGAGAATTATATTGTGTAAGTATGACACTTAGAATAACTGTATAATTCTAGACTCAGCTGTTGAGAGAGAGAGAGAGAGAGAGAGAGAGAGAGAGAGAGAGAGAGAGAGAGAGAGAGAGAGAGAGAGAGAGAGAGAGAGAGAGATTAATCTCGAACAGCAAGACGAGGTGAGCGAGATTTTTTTACGATCAGTCCTCCTTGTACCACAAGTATCACTGTCATGTGTATGAGAGAATTCTCCACCTTCTCCTCCTCCTTCATACACTGTTATTACACACCAGGAAAGAATTCGAGACCAAATTTATGAATCAACGAAAAATACAATGTTTGCTTGCATAGAAAACGACACCTGCGCTTAATGTCTAAGGCATTCTGTAAATTATCGTAAATGATTTGTGATTTGAGAAAGGGGGTAATGAAGTACAATAAAAAAACAAAAATAAGAAGAATAAGAAAACGTATCATCTTCAATAAGGGCAACCCAAGAGATGTACTCTTCGTAAACATTGCAGACTAGAGAATTACATTTTTAAATTACATTCTCCCATAGGATATAAGTACAGCCCCTGCACCTTATATGCGACTTTTGTAAATAGATACTTATACTACGAAGAGGTCAAGATGGTCTGTCTGTCTGTCAGTCAGTCTGTTTCTTTGCACATAAGCCGAGGAAGCTGCCAGACGCATGACAACTAACACCCCCATACACCGTTGTAAACGCGCCCAGGAAGCTGCCAGACGCATGACAACTAACACCCCATACACCGTTGTAAACGCGCCTCGGAAGCTGCCAGACGCATGACAACTAACACCCCATACACCGTTGTAAACGAGCCCAGGAAGCTGCCAGACGCATGACAACTAACACCCCCATACACCGTTGTAAACGCGCCTCGGAAGCTGCCAGACGCATGACAACTAACATCCCCAAACACCGTTGTAAACGTGCCTAGGAAGCTGCCAGACGCATGACAACTAACACCCCCATACACCGTTGTAAACGTGCCCAGGAAGCTGCCAGACGCATGACAACTAACATCCCCAAACACCGTTGTAAACGTGCCTAGGAAGCTGCCAGACGCATGACAACTAACACCCCCATACACCGTTGTAAACGTGCCCAGGAAGCTGCCAGACGCATGACAACTAACCGCTTTATATCACAGCAAGCTGCCAGAGGCACGTCAACTCCGTGGCACACCCTCCTCATTCATTCTGCTGTACAGGGAACACTTGTTACCTGAATAAGTCTTCCAATCTTCACATCACACAGTAACACCTGACGTTACCAGACCAGACAGTAACACCTGGCGTTACCCGACCAGACAGTAACACCTGGCGTTACCAGACCAGACAGTAACACCTGACGTTACCAGACCAGACAGTAACACCTGGCGTTACCAGACCAGACAGTAACACCTGGTGTTACCAGACCAGACAGTAACACCTGGTGTTACCATACCAGACAGTAACACCTGACGTTACCAGACCAGATAGTAACACCTGGTGTTACCAGACCAGACAGTAACACCTGACGTTACCAGACCAGACAGTAACACCTGGCGTTACCAGACCAGACAGTAACACCTGGCGTTACCAGACCAGACAGTAACACCGGGCGTTACCAGACCAGACAGTAACACCTGGCGTTACCAGACCAGACAGTAACACCTGGCGTTACCAGACCAGACAGTAACACCTGGCGTTACCAGACATTATGGGAGAGTAGAGGTGGTACAACAGCAGGATATACGAGTGAAATCCTTCCAGATATATAAAATCTTACTGAGGTGTGCAAGATGCCGAGGGTCCATCCTTCAATGCGACAGCGTCCTCAGCGACACTGTCCAGACAGACACTGACTTGCAGTATACTTCTGTGGGTCACTGAGGATCCATCCTTCAATGCGACAGCGTCCTCAGCGACACTACACAGACAGACACTGACTTGCAGTATACTTCTGTGGGTCACTGAGGATCCATCCTTCAATGCGACAGCGTCCTCAGCGACACTGTACAGACAGACACTGACTTGCAGTATACTTCTGTGGGCCACTGAGGATCCATCATGTAAACATCCCACCTTGAGAGCTGCTCTGTGATCAACAGTGATGAACTCTGCCCTCACACGAATCCTACACTTCCAGAGGAACCTTCCGCCGGTCTCCACATGAATGTAGTATGTCATCCACGGTACAGGTACGGTCACGTCTCCCACGGTACAGGTACGGTCTTGTACTAACACGGTACGTCTCCCAATGGTACAGGTACGGTCACGTCTCCCACGGTACAGGTACGGTCACGTCTCCCACGGTACAGATACGGTCTTGTAGTAACAAGGTACGTCTCCTAGTGGTACAGGTACTGGCTTATAGGATTGTTCTTATCTATAAGGGTAGGTATAGGATTGTTCTTATCTATAAGGGTAGGTATAGGATTGTTCTTATCTATAAGGGTAGGTATAGGATTGTTCTTATCTATAATGGTAGATATGGGACTGTTCTTATCTATAAGGGTAGGTATAGGATTGTTCTTATCTATAATGGTAGGTATGGGACTAATCTTATCTTTAATGGTAGATATGGGACTGTTCTTATCTATAATGGTAGGTATGGGACTGTTCTTATCTATAAGGGTAGGTATAGGATTGTTCTTATCTATAATGGTAGATATGGGACTGTTCTTATCTATAAGGGTAGGTATAGGATTGTTCTTATCTATAATGGTAGGTATGGGACTGTTCTTATCTATAATGGTAGGTATGGGACTAATCTTATCTTTAATGGTAGATATGGGACTGTTCTTATTCATAATGGTAGATATGGGACTATTCTTATTTATAATGGTAGATATGGGACTGTTCTTATCTATAATGGTTAGTACAGGACTGTTCTTATCTATAATGGTAGGTATGGGACTAATCTTATCTTTAATGGTAGATATGGGACTGTTCTTATCTATAAGGGTAGGTATAGGATTGTTCTTATCTATAATGGTAGATATGGGACTGTTCTTATCTATAATGGTAGATATGGGACTGTTCTTATCTATAATGGTAGGTATGGGACTAATCTTATCTTTAATGGTAGGTATGGGACTGTTCTTATCTATAATGGTAGATATGGGACTGTTCTTATCTATAATGGTAGGTATGGGACTGTTCTTATCTATAATGGTAGGTATGGGACTAATCTTATCTTTAATGGTAGATATGGGACTGTTCTTATCTATAATGGTAGATATGGGACTGTTCTTATCTATAAGGGTAGGTATAGGATTGTTCTTATCTATAATGGTAGGTATAGGATTGTTCTTATCTATAAGGGTAGGTATAGGATTGTTCTTATCTATAATGGTAGGTATGGGACTAATCTTATCTTTAATGGTAGATATGGGACTGTTCTTATCTATAATGGTAGATATGGGACTGTTCTTATCTATAATGGTAGATATGGGACTGTTCTTATCTATAATGGTAGGTATGGGACTAATCTTATCTTTAATGGTAGATATGGGACTGTTCTTATCTATAATGGTAGATATGGGACTGTTCTTATCTATAATGGTAGGTATGGGACTAATCTTATCTTTAATGGTAGATATGGGACTGTTCTTATCTATAATGGTAGGTATAGGATTGTTCTTATCTATAATGGTAGGTATGGGACTAATCTTATCTTTAATGGTAGATATGGGACTGTTCTTATCTATAAGGGTAGGTATAGGATTGTTCTTATCTATAATGGTAGGTATGGGACTAATCTTATCTTTAATGGTAGATATGGGACTGTTCTTATCTATAAGGGTAGGTATAGGATTGTTCTTATCTATAATGGTAGGTATGGGACTGTTCTTATCTATAAGGGTAGGTATAGGATTGTTCTTATCTATAATGGTAGATATGGGACTGTTCTTATCTATAAGGGTAGGTATAGGATTGTTCTTATCTATAATGGTAGATATGGGACTGTTCTTATCTATAATGGTAGGTATGGGACTGTTCTTATCTATAATGGTAGGTATGGGACTGTTCTTATCTATAAGGGTAGGTATAGGATTGTTCTTATCTATAAGGGTAGGTATAGGATTGTTCTTATCTATAATGGTAGGTATGGGACTGTTCTTATCTATAATGGTAGATATGGGACTGTTCTTATCTATAATGGTAGGTATGGGACTAATCTTATCTTTAATGGTAGATATGGGACTGTTCTTATCTATAATGGTAGGTATGGGACTGTTCTTATCTATAATGGTAGGTATAGGATTGTTCTTATCTATAATGGTAGGTATAGGATTGTTCTTATCTATAATGGTAGATATGGGACTGTTCTTATCTATAAGGGTAGGTATAGGATTGTTCTTATCTATAATGGTAGGTATGGGACTGTTCTTATCTATAAGGGTAGGTATAGGATTGTTCTTATCTATAATGGTAGATATGGGACTGTTCTTATCTATAATGGTAGGTATGGGACTAATCTTATCTTTAATGGTAGATATGGGACTGTTCTTATCTATAAGGGTAGGTATAGGATTGTTCTTATCTATAATGGTAGATATGGGACTGTTCTTATCTATAATGGTAGGTATAGGATTGTTCTTATCTATAATGGTAGGTATAGGATTGTTCTTATCTATAAGGGTAGGTATAGGATTGTTCTTATCTATAATGGTAGGTATAGGATTGTTCTTATCTATAATGGTAGGTATGGGACTAATCTTATCTTTAATGGTAGATATGGGACTGTTCTTATCTATAATGGTAGATATGGGACTGTTCTTATCTATAATGGTAGGTATAGGATTGTTCTTATCTATAATGGTAGGTATGGGACTAATCTTATCTTTAATGGTAGATATGGGACTGTTCTTATCTATAATGGTAGGTATGGGACTAATCTTATCTTTAATGGTAGATATGGGACTGTTCTTATCTATAATGGTAGGTATGGGACTAATCTTATCTTTAATGGTAGATATGGGACTGTTCTTATCTATAATGGTAGGTATAGGATTGTTCTTATTATAAGGGTAGGTATAGGATTGTTCTTATCTATAATGGTAGATATGGGACTGTTCTTATCTATAATGGTAGGTATAGGATTGTTCTTATCTATAATGGTAGGTATGGGACTAATCTTATCTTTAATGGTAGATATGGGACTGTTCTTATCTATAATGGTAGGTATGGGACTGTTCTTATCTATAATG
>NC_092256.1:6979388-7034388 GCF_036320965.1 Panulirus ornatus | reverse complement strand
TCTGTGGCTGATCCTCCAGCTTAGCTGAGCATTGTGGGCAGCAGCTAGATATCTGTGGCTGATCCTCCAGCTTAGCTGAGCATTGTGGGCAGCAGCTAGATATCTGTGGCTGATCCTCCAGCTTAGCTGAGCATTGTGGGCAGCAGCTAGATATCTGTGGCTGATCCTCCAGCTTAGCTGAGCATTGTGGGCAGCAGCTAGATATCTGTGGCTGATCCTCCAGCTTAGCTGAGCATTGTGGGCAGCAGCTAGATATCTGTGGCTGATCCTCCAGCTTAGCTGAGCATTGTGGGCAGCAGCTAGATATCTGTGGCTGATCCTCCAGCTTAGCTGAGCATTGTGGGCAGCAGCTAGATATCTGTGGCTGATCCTCCAGCTTAGCTGAGCATTGTGGGCAGCAGCTAGATATCTGTGGCTGATCCTCCAGCTTAGCTGAGCATTGTGGGCAGCAGCTAGATATCTGTGGCTGATCCTCCAGCTTAGCTGAGCATTGTGGGCAGCAGCTAGATATCTGTGGCTGATCCTCCAGCTTAGCTGAGCATTGTGGGCAGCAGCTAGATATCTGTGGCTGATCCTCCAGCTTAGCTGAGCATTGTGGGCAGCAGCTAGATATCTGTGGCTGATCCTCCAGCTTAGCTGAGCATTGTGGGCAGCAGCTAGATATCTGTGGCTGATCCTCCAGCTTAGCTGAGCATTGTGGGCAGCAGCTAGATATCTGTGGCTGATCCTCCAGCTTAGCTGAGCATTGTGGGCAGCAGCTAGATATCTGTGGCTGATCCTCCAGCTTAGCTGAGCATTGTGGGCAGCAGCTAGATATCTGTGGCTGATCCTCCAGCTTAGCTGAGCATTGTGGGCAGCAGCTAGATATCTGTGGCTGATCCTCCAGCTTAGCTGAGCATTGTGGGCAGCAGCTAGATATCTGTGGCTGATCCTCCAGCTTAGCTGAGCATTGTGGGCAGCAGCTAGATATCTGTGGCTGATCCTCCAGCTTAGCTGAGCATTGTGGGCAGCAGCTAGATATCTGTGGCTGATCCTCCAGCTTAGCTGAGCATTGTGGGCAGCAGCTAGATATCTGTGGCTGATCCTCCAGCTTAGCTGAGCATTGTGGGCAGCAGCTAGATATCTGTGGCTGATCCTCCAGCTTAGCTGAGCATTGTGGGCAGCAGCTAGATATCTGTGGCTGATCCTCCAGCTTAGCTGAGCATTGTGGGCAGCAGCTAGATATCTGTGGCTGATCCTCCAGCTTAGCTGAGCATTGTGGGCAGCAGCTAGATATCTGTGGCTGATCCTCCAGCTTAGCTGAGCATTGTGGGCAGCAGCTAGATATCTGTGGCTGATCCTCCAGCTTAGCTGAGCATTGTGGGCAGCAGCTAGATATCTGTGGCTGATCCTCCAGCTTAGCTGAGCATTGTGGGCAGCAGCTAGATATCTGTGGCTGATCCTCCAGCTTAGCTGAGCATTGTGGGCAGCAGCTAGATATCTGTGGCTGATCCTCCAGCTTAGCTGAGCATTGTGGGCAGCAGCTAGATATCTGTGGCTGATCCTCCAGCTTAGCTGAGCATTGTGGGCAGCAGCTAGATATCTGTGGCTGATCCTCCAGCTTAGCTGAGCATTGTGGGCAGCAGCTAGATATCTGTGGCTGATCCTCCAGCTTAGCTGAGCATTGTGGGCAGCAGCTAGATATCTGTGGCTGATCCTCCAGCTTAGCTGAGCATTGTGGGCAGCAGCTAGATATCTGTGGCTGATCCTCCAGCTTAGCTGAGCATTGTGGGCAGCAGCTAGATATCTGTGGCTGATCCTCCAGCTTAGCTGAGCATTGTGGGCAGCAGCTAGATATCTGTGGCTGATCCTCCAGCTTAGCTGAGCATTGTGGGCAGCAGCTAGATATCTGTGGCTGATCCTCCAGCTTAGCTGAGCATTGTGGGCAGCAGCTAGATATCTGTGGCTGATCCTCCAGCTTAGCTGAGCATTGTGGGCAGCAGCTAGATATCTGTGGCTGATCCTCCAGCTTAGCTGAGCATTGTGGGCAGCAGCTAGATATCTGTGGCTGATCCTCCAGCTTAGCTGAGCATTGTGGGCAGCAGCTAGATATCTGTGGCTGATCCTCCAGCTTAGCTGAGCATTGTGGGCAGCAGCTAGATATCTGTGGCTGATCCTCCAGCTTAGCTGAGCATTGTGGGCAGCAGCTAGATATCTGTGGCTGATCCTCCAGCTTAGCTGAGCATTGTGGGCAGCAGCTAGATATCTGTGGCTGATCCTCCAGCTTAGCTGAGCATTGTGGGCAGCAGCTAGATATCTGTGGCTGATCCTCCAGCTTAGCTGAGCATTGTGGGCAGCAGCTAGATATCTGTGGCTGATCCTCCAGCTTAGCTGAGCATTGTGGGCAGCAGCTAGATATCTGTGGCTGATCCTCCAGCTTAGCTGAGCATTGTGGGCAGCAGCTAGATATCTGTGGCTGATCCTCCAGCTTAGCTGAGCATTGTGGGCAGCAGCTAGATATCTGTGGCTGATCCTCCAGCTTAGCTGAGCATTGTGGGCAGCAGCTAGATATCTGTGGCTGATCCTCCAGCTTAGCTGAGCATTGTGGGCAGCAGCTAGATATCTGTGGCTGATCCTCCAGCTTAGCTGAGCATTGTGGGCAGCAGCTAGATATCTGTGGCTGATCCTCCAGCTTAGCTGAGCATTGTGGGCAGCAGCTAGATATCTGTGGCTGATCCTCCAGCTTAGCTGAGCATTGTGGGCAGCAGCTAGATATCTGTGGCTGATCCTCCAGCTTAGCTGAGCATTGTGGGCAGCAGCTAGATATCTGTGGCTGATCCTCCAGCTTAGCTGAGCATTGTGGGCAGCAGCTAGATATCTGTGGCTGATCCTCCAGCTTAGCTGAGCATTGTGGGCAGCAGCTAGATATCTGTGGCTGATCCTCCAGCTTAGCTGAGCATTGTGGGCAGCAGCTAGATATCTGTGGCTGATCCTCCAGCTTAGCTGAGCATTGTGGGCAGCAGCTAGATATCTGTGGCTGATCCTCCAGCTTAGCTGAGCATTGTGGGCAGCAGCTAGATATCTGTGGCTGATCCTCCAGCTTAGCTGAGCATTGTGGGCAGCAGCTAGATATCTGTGGCTGATCCTCCAGCTTAGCTGAGCATTGTGGGCAGCAGCTAGATATCTGTGGCTGATCCTCCAGCTTAGCTGAGCATTGTGGGCAGCAGCTAGATATCTGTGGCTGATCCTCCAGCTTAGCTGAGCATTGTGGGCAGCAGCTAGATATCTGTGGCTGATCCTCCAGCTTAGCTGAGCATTGTGGGCAGCAGCTAGATATCTGTGGCTGATCCTCCAGCTTAGCTGAGCATTGTGGGCAGCAGCTAGATATCTGTGGCTGATCCTCCAGCTTAGCTGAGCATTGTGGGCAGCAGCTAGATATCTGTGGCTGATCCTCCAGCTTAGCTGAGCATTGTGGGCAGCAGCTAGATATCTGTGGCTGATCCTCCAGCTTAGCTGAGCATTGTGGGCAGCAGCTAGATATCTGTGGCTGATCCTCCAGCTTAGCTGAGCATTGTGGGCAGCAGCTAGATATCTGTGGCTGATCCTCCAGCTTAGCTGAGCATTGTGGGCAGCAGCTAGATATCTGTGGCTGATCCTCCAGCTTAGCTGAGCATTGTGGGCAGCAGCTAGATATCTGTGGCTGATCCTCCAGCTTAGCTGAGCATTGTGGGCAGCAGCTAGATATCTGTGGCTGATCCTCCAGCTTAGCTGAGCATTGTGGGCAGCAGCTAGATATCTGTGGCTGATCCTCCAGCTTAGCTGAGCATTGTGGGCAGCAGCTAGATATCTGTGGCTGATCCTCCAGCTTAGCTGAGCATTGTGGGCAGCAGCTAGATATCTGTGGCTGATCCTCCAGCTTAGCTGAGCATTGTGGGCAGCAGCTAGATATCTGTGGCTGATCCTCCAGCTTAGCTGAGCATTGTGGGCAGCAGCTAGATATCTGTGGCTGATCCTCCAGCTTAGCTGAGCATTGTGGGCAGCAGCTAGATATCTGTGGCTGATCCTCCAGCTTAGCTGAGCATTGTGGGCAGCAGCTAGATATCTGTGGCTGATCCTCCAGCTTAGCTGAGCATTGTGGGCAGCAGCTAGATATCTGTGGCTGATCCTCCAGCTTAGCTGAGCATTGTGGGCAGCAGCTAGATATCTGTGGCTGATCCTCCAGCTTAGCTGAGCATTGTGGGCAGCAGCTAGATATCTGTGGCTGATCCTCCAGCTTAGCTGAGCATTGTGGGCAGCAGCTAGATATCTGTGGCTGATCCTCCAGCTTAGCTGAGCATTGTGGGCAGCAGCTAGATATCTGTGGCTGATCCTCCAGCTTAGCTGAGCATTGTGGGCAGCAGCTAGATATCTGTGGCTGATCCTCCAGCTAAGCTGAGCATTGTGGGCAGTAGCTAGCTATCTGTGGCTGATTCTTCAGATGAGGTGAGCACTCTCGCCGGCTGTATGTGGCTGTTCCCCCAGCCTGGCGCTTGAATATCAGATCTAATGAAGTCGCTTCGATCTTCTCAAAAATCAGAGATGTGCCGTTGAAGAAAGGTGGGAAAGCAGCTGGAAATAATGATATTACTTACGACATGCTTAGAGCTGGTGGTAATGGTTCGAAGGTCCAGAGGATTCAGACACTTGTATCTGCACGAAAAAGCATGATCGATCCTCTGTGGAAAGAAGAAAAAAGGGACAGGATGACGACACTCACTACACCGAGTAGTTTCCGTATTCTTCTGTCAGTGACATTGTCTTGAGGTTCTCTGGCTTCGACGATCCCAAGGAGTTTGGATTCACACCCAGATGTATGGACTAGGGCACATTGCGTCCTTACAGACCACTTTTAGGAGTCCCACCAACGACTGGCCCCGGTGTGGGCTGATCTTAAGGTGTTCTGGTCTGTGTTGTGTGAGTCACTGGAATACAGATTCTATGGCATCCTCCACAAAGATTATCAATATCATGTATGACTCAAATACTCTTAAGTGCCTCGAGAGAGCAAGGGTTTTTTTTCTACTGACCTTGAAATGAATAAAGGAAGCCTGCAATATTAACACCGACATATTCCAATATTCTCGTGGTTTAGGTATTGTAGGTGCAAAAGGGATCTAGACAATAGATGATCTCATGATTACTGTGTTAGTCTGTGCACACGCTATGCTATGCTACCCATGATATCGTGAGTAGCATCGTCGAGGTGGCGACGAGAATGGATGAAGGCAGCAAGTATGAATATGTACATGTGTATATATGTTTGTGTATGTATATGTATGTATACGTTGAAATGTATAGGTATGTATATGTGCATGTTTGGGCGTGTATGTACATACATGTGTATGTGGGTGGGTTGGGCCATTCCTTTGTCTGTCTTTTTGCGCTACCTCGCTAACGTGGGAGACAGCGACATTGTATCATTGTAGCCATTTATTTCTCCCATGTACAGTAACAACGTCGGCAAGACACCAGAGAGACAAGTGTGGACAGAAACGAAAAGAAATTCTCGCCTCGGACTTTGTTGTGGAAAGACAGAGGCGATCCTTGCTATAAGCTGGTCGAGATGATGACACCTACGGAGCAACGGTAACAAGAAAATGGTATATCTGTTGCAACGCTGCAATAAAAGAAAAAAGAGTTTGACATCTATGTCTTCGTTTTCTTTGTATAGTTAATGAAAATGGTGGATTTCTTAAATCTTTCATGACAGCGATGCGTTAAATTAATATCTCATTTCAGAATGTTTGACGTGATGGAGAGCCACCTGTTGGAGCAAATCATAACGAATGTGACCAGATCACATCTCTACTCAAGTTGTCATATAAGAAATCACATTTCTGGCTGATTGTGATGTGTTTTTTTCTGCTGTAATTTCATAGTGAACGTCAATTTGTACATCAACCAGAAATGAAAGACGTAACTCTATGTGTTTACCTCCCTCATCCGGGATCAAGTAGATCATATGTTGCCTAGGGGAAGTATGACGACTCCTCGCGAAGTGGACCATTTCCCAGTATGTCTCTCTCATTCATGCGAAATCCATACCAACTCGACTCTGCTTCAGTCTAATCACAGGAAAGCAGACCAGGTGTCTTTTGCCAGGCCTGCCGTCCTGAAGATGTTACGTCATCTGACACAGTGGCTGCAAGGGGATCTCATCCTAAGTCCTCTACACATTCCATAGATCACAGAGTTCCTCACTGGACACTGGATCGCGGAGCGTTATAGGAGATACAGGATTTCCGACTATAATTCCTCAGATATCAACTTCCACATAAGAGGGGGCTCAGGCAAGAAGGACTTTTAATCAAGCATATTGAGACTCCTGGTGTGGCTATACATTAGCACTACACAAGGACCACCACCCACCAGTCAAGTCTGGTCCTCAATAACCAAACTTTCACCCTAGTACAAAATGGGCAGCCATCCCTCCCTTCACTAGCCAGCGACTGGCTGAGTATCAGCAGTCCAGCTGACGTAGCCAACACAGTTGCCGTGAGATTCTCAAACAACAGTAGCTCGGCCAAATACCATCCAGGTCTACTCCATCACACAAGCCAACCCGAGCGAACTATGACTGCATCTGCCGCAGAAGATGAGAACCTTTTTTTCATTCATTTTCTCACTAAAAATGAACTACTTATTATTTTGAAATCCGGTAAAGATCCCTGCCCAGACCCTACAGGAGAACTCACGACTTGATACCGCATCTTAATCAGGTTCAGCTTCATTAAGCTGCAGTGTACAATGGGATCTGGACATCACGAACGTTTCAAGACTCGTAGCACTTTTGCGTATGTCATCCCGATCCCCAGGGGCTCTGGATGTCTTACGAATATCAACACGCTTCGATCGACTGCACAGACAAGCTGTATTTGCAAGGTCAGGGAGAGACTGGTTAAGTAGAGGCATATTGTCTCACAGGAATCAACAAGACTGATATGTGATTGACCGTGTGGCAGGATGTATTTGTATGATACGCTTGTGTGGTGCTTGTGTGCATGATGATCAGCTTCGTTTTAAAACCTTTGAGCGAAAAGAAGTGTAAATGCATTGAACAATAAAAACAAAATAATTCTTATCTAATGCCATTGGCGTTATAGTAATTTTTTTTTGGAAATATGCGTGTAATACTACTACTACTAATAATAATAATAATTTTAATAATAATAATAATAATAATAATGATAATAACAATAATAATAATAATATAATCAGAGTAATGATAATCATGGTGATTGTAATAATAGCATTGTAATAAGAGAGTAATAATGGTAATAATGATAAATGGTTTACTGAATTGACTGCAACAGAGACGAAGTGCATAAGATAGGGAGTTGCAGAAAGTGGGTATTGAACATACGTAGACTGAGGTGGCATTATACAGCTTACTGATGATGTTTGAGAAAGCTGGGATGTGGTTGATCATCTAGCGGTGTGTACGAGCTGGGATGGCTCGATGCGGTCGTGGTGACAAACTACAGCAGGAGGACGGGGGAACTCAAGTGGCAGGAGACGGTAGGGGAGATGAGTGGAGGAGGATCTTCTCGAACTGCCACATGAGATCGAGGTAATGTTTGGAGAGGGTTGGGATCAGCCGTGTGTTGAACACTTCTCGATGGGTGGGTTAAGCGTGACCGTGATTGAACTTACTTGTTTTTCTTCTGTATCTTTTTTTACAGTAGCTTATGCAATGTGGTGGATAAAGAGGACGATCAAGAAGGATAGGCTTGGGTGAATTTGGGAAGAATAGTAAAGGTATAGATGCTTTTGAGTTCAGGTGAAGTGTGTTTAAGTGCGTTGGGTCGAGAAAGAATGTAGAGTTGGAAGATGCAATGCTGGTACTGATGTGTTCCTTCCAGCTTAGTTTATCGTTCAAAGAGACACCCAGACGCTTGATGGATTGCACAACCTGGAGGTAGTTGGTAGGTAGTGAGACAGTAGGGGATGGAACATGGATGAGAGCATGACGACGCTCTTGGCTCCGTTGATGGTGACGGGGTGGGCAGTGGTGTCGTTATGGAAGCTGTTAAGGGTGATCCAGAGGCTGATGTAGTTAGGAGGGCTGTTACTGACGCTGCTGCCAATAGTAGGGTCGTCAACGTACTACCATCGAACGGGTGGATCTCTCAGGACGTCTCTTACGAGGAAGAGAGTAAAGATAACCCAATGTTGTTGTCTGTGTGACCTCGCGGATGAGGGACGGACTGGTGGATGCGAACCCTCCGAAACACACAGCATGAAGACGTCTGTAGAGCATGAGATAACACTTCTCCACAGTCCAACGTTGATGGCTGACTTCGTCAAAGAAATTGAAGTCACCAGAGATGAGAGCCAGAGAGGTCTCGCGTCTCTCGCGGTTGCTATGGATAAAGTCAAGGCAGCTGACGAGACACTAGGTAGTAGAGGAGTCGTTCATGTTGCCCAACTGGTGTTGGCTTATCGCCTTTGGTACTGGAGAGACACATGAAGTCTCCCAATCGGTACGATTACTTAAGTTGCTTGGGAGGAGTAGTGATGCTGGAGGGGTGAGGTCTGGCTAGTTCAGGGGAGAGCTCCTTCTTCAGGTACGTCGGATAGTTTAGGCTGTGTAGCCGTCTGGCGACTTCATGCGCTACATACTGGGTGCTGGGGAAGGAGGGTAAGCTGAGAGGCAGGTGGTGTCAAGGCAGGGAAGTCTCTGGCAAATGGTGACGAAGTGATTTTTTTTTTCCATTTTTTGCCCGAATTCTAATGTGTGACTGAGTGCGGTAATGAGTGGGTGGTATATGACTGAGTGCGGGAAAGAGTAGGTGGTATATGGCTGAATGCGGTAATGAGTGGGTGGTGTATGACTGAGTGCGGTAATGAGTGGGTGGTGTATGACTGAGTGCGGTAATGAGTGGGTGGTATATGACTGAGTGCGGGAAAGAGTAGGTGGTATATGGCTGAGTGCGGTAATGAGTGGGTGGTGTATGACTGAGTGCGGTAATGAGTGGGTGGTATATGACTGAGTGCGGTAATGAGTGGGTGGTGTATGACTGAGTGCGGTAATGAGTGGGGGGTATGTAAATGAGTGCAGTAATGAGTGGGTGGTATATGACTGAGTGCGGTAATGAGTGGGTGGTATATGACTGAGTGCGGTAATGAGTGGGGAGTATGTAAATGAGTGCGGTAATGAGTGGGTGGTATATGACTGAGTGCGGTAATGAGTGGGGGGTATGTAAATGAGTGCAGTAATGAGTGAGTGGTATGTAAATGAGTGCGGTAATAAGTGGGTGGTATGTGACTGAGTGCGGTAATGAGGGGGTGGTATATGACTGAGTGCGGTAATGAGTGGGTGGTACATGATTGAGTGCGGTATTGAGTGCGGTAACGAGTGGATGGTATATGACTGAGTGCGGTAATATGTGGGTGGTGTGTGACTGAGTGCGGTGATAAGTGGGTGGTATGTGACTGAGTGCGTTAATACGTGGGTGGTATGTGACTGAGTGCGGTAACGAGTGGGTGGTATATGACTGAGTGCGGTGATATGTGGGTGGTGTGTAACTGAGTGCGGTAATACGTGGGTGGTATGTGACTGAGTGCGGTAACGAGTGGGTGGTATATGACTGAGTGCGGTGATATGTGGGTGGTGTGTAACTGAGTGCGGTAATAAGTGGGTGGTATATGACTGAGTGCGGTAATATGTGGGTGGTGTATGACTGAGTGCGGTAATAAGTGGGTGGTATGTGACTGAGTGCGGTAATACGTGGGTGGTATTTGACTGAGTATGGTAATGAGTGGGTCGTATATGACTGAGTGCGGTAATGAGTGGGTAGTATGCGACTAAATGCAGTAATGAGTGGGTGGTACGTGACTGAGTGCGGTAATACGTGGGTGGTATGTGACTGAGTGCGGTAATGAGTGGGTGTTGTATGACTGAGTGCGGTAACGAGTGGGTGGTATGTAAATGAGTGCAGTAATGAGTGGGTGGTATGTAAATGGGTGCGGTAATGAGTGAGAGGTATGTGACTGAGTGCGGTAATGAGTGGGTGATATATGACTAAGTGCGGTAATACGTGGGTGGTACATGACTGAGTGCAGTAATGAGCGGATGGTATGTGACTGAGTGCGGTAATGAGTGGGTGGTGTAAGACTGAGTGCGGTAATGAATGAAAGGTGCGTCGGTACTTTACGATACATATAAATTATTGAGGAATAATTTCTCTGTTTTTTCGAAATAGAACCTTCGCATTTTTACTCTCCAGCCTGGCAGAAAAAAAAGGACAGATCACGAGGACAAAATCTCATATATTTTCCGATGATGCAGTTTTTTTTCCCAGCAGAGATTGTAGCAAGTTGAATAAATCCTCAAGGATTACCTTTAACGGAGATTCATTAATGCAACATAATCAATAATATTAATTGCATCCCGCCTAACAATTCAGGTCTATCAAACCATAGAGGGTTTAATTACCACTTCCAGCCTCCAGGACCAGATGATGCCCTTTGTCATGTGAAATCAACGGATTAGCATTTTTTTGACATCGTGCAACACCTGCAATTGAAATCGGACCAGACGGAGACGGTTCGAGCAACACAAGTATCAAATGACAGGCAATACGTGTCGAACTTATTGGTTCAAACTGTTGAAAGAATTCACAGTTAAATTAGTCAGATATCAGGTACATTCAGGGGCTTTTTTTTTTTTGTTCATTAATTTCTCCTTTCTATTTTTCGTAATTCGTAGCAGCAGCAGCAGCAGCAGCAGCAGAGACATGGGACTCCCTTGAATACTTTAGTAATGATTTCTCTTGGGGAGGCAACACAGATACACTTTTATATTTACGTGTGGCCTTTGACCCCCGTCTTCAATCTTTCCTACCAAATTTGATTTACAGAGATTCAGTAACATCATAAAGTTACTTCATTTTGTCTGTAAAGCCTCATTGCTTTAGGTGTTGGCTTCCAAATTTCCAATATGATTTTCCAATCATAGCCTAGCATAGCACTCCCACATGCCACGCAGGGGTCCCGGGTTCGATCCTGGCTGTTGCAGGATTGTATGTTATATGAAAATTCGCGTTCATATGCATTATATATACACACACACACACACACACACACACACACACACACACACACACACACACATACACACACACATATATATATATATATATATATATATATATATATATATATATATATATATATATATATATATATATATATATATACATAGTTTGGTCGAGTAAGTAATGAAAGGGTGTGTTGAAGTGGTCTGGTCGCGTGGAGGGGGTGGGTGGGGAGGGGTTGACAGGGAGGATGTGTGTGTCGGAGGTGGAGGGAACGAGAAGTGGGAGGCCAAATTGGAGGTGGGGAGATGGAGTGAGGGGGATTTTGTGCGGTCGGGGCCTGAATGTGCAGGAGGGTGAAGGGCGTGCAAGGAAGAGAGTGAATTGGAACGATGCGGTATACCGGGGTCGACGTGCTTTCAATGGATTGAACCTGGGCATGTGAAAGCGTCTGGGGTAAGCCATGGAACGTTTTGGTTGTTTCCATGGTTTCGGTGCATTATACATGACAGCTAGAGGCTGAGTGTGAACGAATGTGGCATTTGTTGTCTTTCCCTAGCGCTGCCTCGCACGCACGCGGGGGGAAGGGGGGTACCTTTTCATGTGTGGCGGGGTGTCGGCGAGATTGGATGAAGGCAACATGTATGAATATGTACATGTGTGTATATATATGTATGTGTATGTATATGTATGTATACGTTAAAATGTATAGGTATGTATATATATATGCAAGTGTGGGCGTTTATGTATATACATGTGTATGTGGGTGGGTTGGACCATTCTTTCGTCTGTTTCCTTGCGCTACCTCGCTAACGCGGGAGACAGCGACAAAGAATAATGAATAAAAATAAATGATATATATATATATATATACATATATATATATATATATATATATATATATATATATATATATATATATATATATATATATATGAGAAAGAGAGAGAGAGAGAGAGAGAGAGAGAGAGAGAGAGAGAGAGAGAGAGAGAGAGAGAGAGAGAGAGAGAGAGAGAGAGAGAGCAGCTACTGAGGCTAAGGGACTCAGAGGGAAGAAAGAAGTGTAGAGGTGTGCTATGAAGATGATGTGAGGAACTGAATAATGAGTTCAAAGTGTTCTCGAAGTGGAAGATATTATAGCCACATCACTAGACCTAATGTCCAACCCACAACCTCATTTTCCACATCACATAACCACCGATTCATCCACAGCATCTACCCGCCTCATCATATTCTTCATTACCTACCCACCACCTCTTCCTCATCACCTACTTACCGCCTCATCTTCCTCATTACCTTCCGGTCACCTTATTTTCTTGTCACCTGCTTACCACTTCATCTTCCTAAACTGCCTCTTCTCATTACCTTTCAACCATTCATTTTCTCTTTGCCTACCAATTCCCTCATCTTCCTCGTTGCCATTGTACTACCTCATCTTCCTCACTGCCATCCTTCCATCTCATTATGCTCATCACTTATCTCATCATTATCACCTATCTACCAACTCATCTTCCTCATTTCCTATATAACGTGTCATCTTTCTTTATGCTCCTCATCGTCTCATTTTCTTCCATTTTCCTCATGATCCTCTCTATCCCTCATTTTTCTTCTTGTGCATCTTCGTGTTGCTTCATCTTCCTTCCTCATCATCTCCACATCTTCTCATTCTCCTTTTGTCTGCATTTTCCTCATCAGCTTGACTCCTCATTTTTCTTCCTTTTCATTGTCATCTTTCTCTTACTTCCTCATCTTTCTCTTTCCCCTCTTATACTTATCACCATCTTTCTTTCTCCTTATTATCTTCTTCCTCATGTTCCATTTAACGCCATCGAATCTCCAAATAACCTTCCTCATTTCCGGTGAGGACCTTACTTCTCCGACATCTCATCTCCCCAACACTACCTCATCTCCCCATTACTCCCCCTCACGACACTATTACCCCCTAATCTCCCCGTCACCTTCACACCTCTCCGACACCTCCTCATCTCCTCACCACTCTCCCCCCTCACCTCCCTGTTATCTCGTAATCTCCCCATTACGTTCTCACCTCCAGTTACCGTCTCATCTTCCCGCCACCTCCTAACTCCCCATCACCTTCCTATCTTCTGGTTCATTTCTCATCTCCCTGTCACCCCTGCACCTCATCATCTCCCCGTCAGCTCCTCATCTCCACCTCACCTCCCATCTCCCCGTGATCCTTTATCTCCCCAGCAGCCTACCCTTACCAGGTCCTCTTCACCATGCTGGAGCACCTTCCCTGCTCCTCTCCCAGTGAGCCTCGTCTCCCCAGTGGCCTTCCATCACTACTAGCCTCCCCCAAGCTGGAGCACCTGGTCCTGCTCATCTCCCCAAGAGCCTCACCTCCCCAGCGGCCTGCCCTCACCACTGGCCTCCCCAGGTTGGAGCAGCTCGCCCGCGCGGCCCTTCGTCTCTCGTGTGTGAGGTTATTACCACCAGCAGTTGACGGGATTAGCCAGAGCTCGCCCAGATCACCTGCCACCACCTACCTCCACCTGCACCCTTCTTCCACCTTCATCCTCCTCCACCTGCACCCCTCTTAAACCTTCATCCTCCTCCACCTGCACCTCTACCTTCATCCTCCTCCACCTGCACCCTTCTTCCACCTTCACCCTCCTCCACCTGCACCCCTCTTAAACCTTCATCCTCCTCCACCTGCACCTCTACCTTCATCCTCCTCCACCTGCACCCCTCTTAAACCTTCATCCTCCTCCACCTGCACCCCTCTTAAACCTTCATCCTCCTCCACCTGCACCCCTCTTCCACCTTCATCCTCCTCCACCTGCACCCCTCTTAAACCTTCATCCTCCTCCACCTGCACCCCTCTTCCACCTTCACCCTCCTCCACCTGCACCCCTCTTAAACCTTCATCCTCCTCCACCTGCACCTCTACCTTCATCCTCCTCCACCTGCACCCCTCTTCCACCTTCATCCTCCTCCACCTGCACCCCTCTTAAACCTTCATCCTCCTCCACCTGCACCCCTCTTCCACCTTCACCCTCCTCCACCTGCACCCCTCTTCCACCTTCATCCTCCTCCACCTGCACCCCTCTTCCACCTTCATCCTCTTCCACCTGCATCCTCTTCCACCTTCATCCTCCTCCACCTGCACCTCTACCTTCTTCCTCCTCCACCTAAACCACTACTTCCACCTGCATCATCCTACCACCAACTCCACCTGCACTACCACCTTCATCCTCCTCCACTTGGACTGTCACCACCTACAACACCCGCACTGCCACCATTTTCTCTACCACCACCTGCACCACCACCACCACCACTTGCATCAGTTGCAATATCATTGCCACCTTCATCTGCATCATCTCCCATGCACTCCACTTGCACTGCCACCTCCAGTCTTCACTACCAGCACTACCACCACCATCACCTCCACTACCTGACAACCACCATCCTCCACCACCGGCACTACCACCACCATCACCTCCACTACCTGACAACCACCATCCTCCATCACCGGCACTACCACCACCATCACCTCCACTACCTGACAACCACCATCCTCCATCACCGGCACTACCACCACCATCACCTCCACTACCTGACAACCACCATCCTCCACCACCGGCACTACCACCACCATCACCTCCACTACCTGACCACCACCATCCTCCACCACCGGCACTACCACCACCATCACCTCCACTACCTGACAACCACCATCCTCCAACACCTGCCCTACCACCACCATCACCTCCACTACCTGACAACCACCATCCTCCACCACCGGCACTACCACCACCATCACCTCCACTACCTGACAACCACCATCCTCCACCACCGACACTACCACCACCATCACCTCCACTACCTGACAACCACCATCCTCCAACACCTGCCCTACCACCACCACCACCATCACCACCACCGCCTCCCGCGACTCGTAGTGGAGCCCGCCCCGACCCCGGCTCACACCTTGCTACCTCCTCAGGTTGTTGCTGGGGAGGTGGTGGTGGTCGGTGATGAGGTGGTGACTCATGGAGAGGTAACGGGGAGGGGCAGAGGAAGAGAACTGTGGACTGGAAGTGGAGAGAGAGAGAGAGAGAGAGAGAGAGAGAGAGAGAGAGAGAGAGAGAGAGAGAGAGAGAGAGAGAGAGAGAGAGAGACAGAGAGAGACAGACAGAGAGAGAGAGACAGAGAGAGAGTGACAGAGAGAGAGTGACAGAGAGAGAGAGACAGAGAGACAGAGAGACAGAGACAGAGAGACAGAGACAGAGAATCAGAGACAGAGAGACAGAGACAGAGAGACAGAGACAGAGAGACAGAGACAGAGAATCAGAGACAGAGAGACAGAGAGAGAGACAGAGACAGAGACAGAGACAAAGACAGAGACAGGCAGAGACAGACAGAGACAGGAAGAATAAACAGACAGACATTATACAAACCTGTAGTATATAGGGACAGGTAAGAGACGTGGAGTGGCACCTGCTCACAGAGGGATCACAGAAGATAGAAGAACCACGGAGAAACATGGGGGGACGACAGACGATGACAGGAGGACGACAGAGGAAGACAGGAGGTCTATAGAGAAAGAAAGGAGGACATCACATGGAGACAGGAGAACCAAAGACGAAAGGAAAACTACAGTAAAAACAGGACAACAGAGGAATATAGGAGGACTACATATGAAGACAGGAGGACCATAGACGAAGGAGAACCACAGAGGAAGACAGAAGGACAACAAAGGAAACCAGAGGACTACAAACGAAAGAACCACCACGGAGAAAGACAGGAAGACCACAGAGGAAGGCGGAAGACCACAGAGGATGACAGGAGGCTCACAGTCGATGACGGGAGGACCACAGACGAAGACAGAAGGACCTTAGATGAAGAGAGAACCACAGAGGAAGACAAGAAGACCACAGACGATGACGGACGTCTGTGGATGGCATGGTCTTCCTCCCAGCCACCTACACGACCCTCCCGTGTACACCCACTATCTCTCCACCCCTGCATACCACTAATCTCCCTCCCCAGCCTTCCTCGCCACACTTACCCTACCAACCTCACTAACTCTCCTCCTGCCCATCACACAGAACTCCTCCCCCTTATCACTGCCCATTACCGCTTCGCCAGTTGCCCATGATCCCGTTCGACCTTTAGTTCTCCTCATACCATTAACCTCTTCCCGTAACACCTTCTTATTCTCCCTACAATCTGCTGAACCTTGCCCACCCCAGCACTCATTTGCCCCTCGTCTTACATCTTTTACACCTTCCTTGTGTCTCCCAGTTCCTCGGTATGTGCCTGTTACCACCATCTGCCCATTTAGGGCCATCTGTCCCTCACACACCCACCTCCTCCCCTCACATCACCAGCCCTGCATACTCTGCCCCAACAGTCCTGCCTCACCTAGTCCTCTCCAGTAGATCATCGTCCACTTCCCAGCTCATCATCCTCCTCCCAGCTCATCTTCCTCCTCCTAACTCATCTTTCTCCTTGCAGGTCATCATTGTCCTCCCACCTCATCAACCTCTTCTCAGCTCAGCTTCCTCCTCCCAGCCCATCTTCCTCCTCCCAGCACATCATCTTCTTTCAAGTTTATCTTCCTCTTGCCAATTCATTGTCCTCCTCCCAGCTCATCATCCTACCTGCTCATCTTCCTCCTCCTCCCAGCCCATCATCCCACCAGCTTATCATCTTCCTCCTCCCAGCTCATAGCCCTGCCAGCTTATCTTCCTCCTCTAAATTCATCATCCTCTTCCCAATTCATCATCTTCTCCCAGCTCATTATCTTCCTCCTTCCAGCTCATCGTACTCCTCCCAGTTCATCATTATCCTCCCAGCTGATCTTCCTCCTCTCAACTCATCATTTTCCTCCCAGCTCCTCCTCCTCCTCTTCCTACACACCACCACGTCTACACACACACACACACACACACACACACACACACACACACCCACCTTCCCCCACAGCAACTTCTCCACATCACAGAGCATCATCCGACACAACACCTTCCCCACACAGCACCTTCCCCACACACAACACCTTCCCCACACAGCACCTTCTTACACACATCACCTTCCCCGCACACATCACTTTCCCCACAAACAACACCTTCCCCGCACACACCACCTTCCATGCACACAATACCTTCCCCACACGCACCACCTTCCCTACACACAACACCTCTCCCAAACACACCACCTTCCCCACACACAACACCATCCCTAAACAGCACCTCCCCCCCCACACAACCTTTCCCATATACACCTCCTTCCCCACACACCACCTCCCCCACATATACCCTCGCCCACACACACACAGCATCTCCCACACAGCACCTCCTTCCCCATACACATTCTATCTCCAATACACACTGCACCTCCCCAACAGCACCTCCTCCACATCACAGAACATCAACCCACACAGCACCTCCCCCTCCACACACATACCTTCCTACACATACCACCTTCCCGAAACACAGCACATCCCCACACAGCACCTTCCCACGCACACCACCTTCTCCACACATAACATCTTCCCCACACAGCACCTCCCACACACACACTACCTTCCCTACACCCATCACCTTCCCCACACAGCACATCCCCTACACACCATTTTCCCCACAGACAATACATCCCCACACATCACATCCTACACATACACCGCCTCCTCCACATACACCTCCATCTCCACACACCAACTCATCCATACATACCACCTCCCACACATACTGCACCTCCCCACACAGCACCTTCCGCACACCTCCTTCCCACACACACACACACACACACACACACACACACACATACACACACACGTCCTCCTCCCCACACACACACTACCTCGCCCATACACACACGCTACCTTCCCTACACACACCACCTTCCCCCACATGCCTCCTCCCCCACACACACCACCTTCCCAAACACACCAACTCCCCCACACACCACCTCCCCACACACAGCATTTCCCCACGCATGCGCGCGCGCGCGCGCGCGCACACACACACACACACACACACACACACACACACACCAACTCCCACACACACACACACACACCATCTCCACCACACACACTATCTCCCCCTTACATACACCACTTCCCCCCCACACACCATCTCCCACACACACTACCTTTCCCAGACACACTATCTTTCCCACACACACATCACCTCCCCCACCCACACACACCACCTCCCCCACACATACCACCTCCCAACACACACCGCATCTCCCCACATACACTACCTCCTCCACACACACAACTTCCCCACACACACTACTTCCTTCACACACACCACCTTCCCCACACAAGCCATCTCCCCCCCCACATACACCGCCTCCCCCACCCACACCATCCCTCCCACACACCATTTCCCCCCACACACACCTCCTCCCCACACACATCACTTCCCCCAAACACATCATCTCCCGCATACACTACCTATCCTCTATACTCTACCTCCCACACACACACAACTTCCCCCACACGCACAATCTCCCACACACACACACACACACACACACACACCATCTCCCACACACACCACCTGCTCCACGCACACACCAGCTGCCCACGCTCCAACACACACCACCTCACCAACACATGTCGCTTTCCCTACCCTCACCACCTTACCCACCCCTCACACACACACACACACACACACACACACACACACACACATACACACACATCACCCACCCACACACACACACACACACACACACACACACACACACATCACCCACCCACACACACACACACCACCCACCCACACACACACACATACCACCTGCCCAAACACACCACCTCTCCCACACACACCACCTACCCACACACATACCACCTACCCTACACGCACACACACACACACACACACACACACACACACACACACACACACACACACAGCCACCACCAACCCACACACAACACCTTCTCCACAGAAACCACATCCTCCCCCACACACCCCACCTCCCTACACACACCACATCCTCCGCCACATACACCACCTCTTCACACACAGCACATCCTCTCCCCACACACCACCTCCCCACACTCACCATCTCCCCCCCGCACACACACACACACACAACATCCTCCCCCACACATCTCACATCCTCTCCCCCACACACCACACACTCCCCCCACACACACACCACCCCCACACACACACACACGCACATCCTACCCCCCACACACACCACCTCCCCCCACACACACACCACCTCCCCCCCACACACACACACCACCCCCCCACCACACACACACCCACCTCCCCCACACACCACACCACCTCCCCCCACACACACCACCACCCCCCCACCACACACACCACCTCCCCCACAACACACACCTCCCCCACACACCCCACCTCCCCACACACACACACCACTCCCCCCCACCCACACACACCACCTCCCCCACACACCACTCCCCCACACCATCTCCCCCACCACACACACCACCTCCCCCCACACACACACCTCCCCCACACACACCACCTCCCCCCACACACACACCACCTCCCCCACACACACACACCTCCCCACACACACCACCTCCCCCACACACACCACCCCCCCACCACACACACCACCTCCCCCACACAACCACCACCTCCCCCACACACACCACCTCCCCCCCACACACACCACCTCCCCCACACACGCACCACCTCCCCCACACACACACTACCTCCCCCCCCACACACACACCACCTCCCCCCACACACACACCACCTCCCCCACACACACACCACCTCCCCCATACACACACCACCTCCCCCCCACACACACACCACCTCCCCCACACACACCACCACCTCCCCCCACACACACACCACCTCCCCCCACACACACACCACCTCCCCCACACACACACCACCTCCCCCACACACACACCACCTCCCCCCCACACACACACCACCTCCCCCACACACACACCACCTCCCCCACACACACACCACCTCCCCCATACACACACCACCTCCCCCCCACACACACCACCTCCCCCACACACACACACCACCTCCCCCACACACACACCACCTCCCCCACACACACACACCACCTCCCCCCCACACACACCACCTCCCCCACACACACCACCTCCCCTACACACACACCACCTCCCCCACACACACACCACCTCCCCCACACACACACCACCTCCCCCACACACACACCACCTCCCCCACACACACACCACCTCCCACACACACACACCACCTCCCCCACACACACACACCACCTCCCCCCACACACACACCACCTCCCCACACACACCACCTCCCCCACACACACACCACCTCCCCCCACACACACACCACCTCCCCCACACACCACCTCCCCCACACACACACCACCTCCCCCACACACACACCACCTCCCCACACACACACACCACCTCCCCCACACACACACCACCTCCCCCCACACACACACCACCTCCCCACACACACCACCTCCCCCACACACACACCACCTCCCCCCACACACACACCACCTCCCCCACACACGCACCACCTCCCCCACACACACACCACCTCCCCCATACACACACCACCTCCCCCCCACACACACACCACCTCCCCCACACACACACACCACCTCCCCAACACACACCACCTCCCCACACACACCACCTCCCCCACACACACACCACCTCCCCCACACACACACCACCTCCCCCCCACACACACACCACCTCCCCCACTCATCAACCACCAACACGACAGCCGATCTTTATTGGCCTCTACAGCGGATCCAATTTATAGCGGAATATTTTAACGCCCAAGATTGCACATTCCTTCACGAAATGTAGCGGGTGGACCCCTGGGAAATAAGGGCACGCGCCCGAGATAGGTCAGGGCCTGGCCTGGCCTGCCCTATGACCGGGATATGAGGGATTTATCCCCGCTGCTCCTACTTCCACCTGCCCTTCTGGAACTATCTCACCTTTTTTCCCTGATCGTCATTTGCATGTTTTACTCGGCCGGCCGCTATACTGCCTTCTCATCTCTCCGTCAGAGGCTTGATGATGTAGGCGGGATATGCGTGGGGTGGATGTGCTCTGTAAGGAGTGTGGTGGAGTGCCAGCAGGTGGGAGGTGGTGGTCTGCATATGGTGGGTGTGCTTTGTAAGGGGTGTGGTGGTAGGTGGGGTGTGGTGGTCTGTATATGGTGGGTGTGCTTTGTAAGGGGTGTGGTGGTAGGTGGGGTGTGGTGGTCTGTATGTGGTGGGTGTGCTTTGTAAGGGGTGTGGTGGTAGGTGGGGTGTGGTGGTCTGTATATGGTGGGTGTGCTTTGTAAGGGGTGTGGTGGTAGGTGGGGTGTGGTGGTCTGCATATGGTGGGTGTGCTTTGTAAGGGGTGTGGTGGTAGGTGGGGTGTGGTGGTTTGTATATGGTGGGTGTGCTTTGTAAGGGGTGTGGTGGTAGGTGGGGTGTGGTGGTCTGTATGTGGTGGGTGTGCTTTGTAAGGGGTGTGGTGGTCTGTATGTGGTGGGTGTGCTTTGTAAGGGGTGTGGTGGTAGGTGGGGTGTGGTGGTCTGTATGTGGTGGGTGTGCTTTGTAAGGGGTGTGGTGATAGGTGGGGTGTGGTGGTCTGTATGTGGTGGGTGTGCTTTGTAAGGGGTGTGGTGGTAGGTGGGGTGTGGTGGTCTGTATGTGGTGGGTGTGCTTTGTAAGGGGTGTGGTGATAGGTGGGGTGTGGTGGTCTGTATGTGGTGGGTGTGCTTTGTAAGGGGTGTGGTGGTAGGTGGGGTGTGGTGGTCTGTATATGGTGGGTGTGCTTTGTAAGGGGTGTGGTGGTAGGTGGGGTGTGGCGGTCTGCATGTGGTGAGTGTACTCTGTAAAGTGTGTGGTGGGAGGTGGGATGTGCTGGTCTCCATGTGGTGGCGAACAGTTCCTTGAAAGATGGAAGGATAGAGCTAGCAAAGAATATGAAATGAAATTTAAGAGAAAGAGCTTTTTAGAAAGGATTTGGAGAGGTACTTTTTATAGCATCTGAGTGGCGGACGAATGGGATAAACTGAACGAGATCATGATGATTACGGACGACATACAGAGGTTCATAAAGTTGTGTGATGGTAAAGATGGTTCTGGAGTTGTGGCCTCACGAGTTTAATATGCTCCCTCCCTCTACAGTACTAATAGGAAACTATGAATAACAAACTGGACTACTTCACCACCACTAGCACTATGCTGCCAACACTGCACAAACACTAGCTCTACACCACCAACACCAGCACTACACCACTAACACCAGCACTACACCACCAACACCAGCTCTACACTACCAACACCAGCCCTACACCACCAACACCAGCACTACACCACCAACACTGCACAAACAACACCAGGTCTACACCACCAATATCAGCACTACACCACTAACACTGCACCAACAGCACCAGCTCTACACTACCAACACCAGCACTACACCACTAACACTGCACCAACAGCACCAGCTCTACACCACCAACACCAGCACTAAAACATCAATCCACCAACATCGGCGGTATATCACCAACAACAGCAATACTCCAACACTATCAAAGGCATGACCACAAGCGGGCTCCCTCATTACCACTAGTCACACCAACATTAACACCACAAACACCAGAATCTGACACAAGCCTCAGCCCAGACACCAACACTAGCTCCGTCTTGAACTGTGGTAAAAGATGCACTTGTCTAAGGGCTTACCTTACGTGACACTCACCCAGCCCACTCTTAATGGGGACCCACCTTATGGGGGCACTTGCCCAGGGCCCACTGCTAACAAGCCCCACCTCTCAGGACACTTGCACAGGGCCCACTGCTAAGAGGGACCCACCTCATGCGTGAGAAAGTGGAGATGAGGAGTTCTTAGAATCATAAGATTCCCTGTCGTTGTGTCTCGTCTACTGGCATCAACCCGGCAACGTACTTTCCTCTCCCATGATTCGTTTGTTGTTTCCCTTGAACGCTGGAAATGGCAGTCGCCACACACAGTTCGAATTTCTCGCATAAAATGAAATGAAACAAGATATTAGAGCAGTTTAATGAATTAATGTCATGTCATTTTTTTCTCACGGAATATATGATTATTAGGTCTTCATGCGACAGAACAAAGCTGCATGGTAGCTTACAAGTCACTCCTGCATCATTTGAGTGAAGGATCAAAGCGGGTCCTTAGGGGAACCATTTGTTAAACTACCAAGATCAGTGGTTATCCGGCAGGTGCATGCGGGTCTTTTGACCAGCGTGATATATCTGATCCTCCTGATGGGTTTCTTCCTGAAGGTGACACATCTTGATCTGTTGATGGGCCTTGCCCTGAAGCTGCTGATACACCAGGGGGGAACTTAATGGAGCGAACATGAAAGTGGAGCAGCCAGGTTTCATGCTGGGTATTGATACGTGACCCAACTTACCCATGTGGGAGTACCGGGCCAGAAGAGGAGTGTTAATACACACGACTCTTGTACAACAACGAAACAATAGATTTGTCACATCAGTCAGGGATGGTCAGAGCTGCAATATGAATATGTTTATATTTGTGAGTGTATCATTGATGAGAAAGGTCAAAGTCAGTGGCTGTTACTTAATCACTGGCCGAGTGGACTGCTCTAAATCAAACTTCATATTACCACTAATAATCATTTGTGAATGCTGTCTTCAGTGACCTCAAAAATGCCGGGGAAAGAGTTTCATCCCACGAGAGATCTCCAAGTCATATTCCTGCAGTGACGCACGCAGCTTGATCACGAGAACTGAAAGCCTCATTGATCATAAAAATCACAACAGTGAAGTAAAACACATCTGTAAACACGAAGGGAAGAGTTGGGTTAGTGTGACGTCACCCCATGCAGAGCGATGGCACACTATCGCAGCTGATGATCAAACGACTGGGTCTCTACAAATTGGTAACGACCTTGGTCTATTGGAATTGACTGCAGAGTGTTACGCATTCTTTCCACTACACAATCAGACTAAAGCTAACAAGGGCAAGGGATATATCAACAATTTGTCAGGAAGTGTGGGCGAGGACTTCATTCAGATCATGGACGAAAGAAGCTGTAGATGTTCGAATTGACAGAGTTATATGATATTACTCAATATATTCACGTACAGACAAGTGTCTGCAGTGTAATTCCTCGAAGGAAATTATCCTGTGGAGCACTTTGGAACTTTTCTCGAGTCAACGGGACACATGGGAGACGAAATGACAAACGTATTTCTAACATTTCTGACGAGAATGCTGAGGTAAAAGCTACGACGGGGGAGTAACGTGTCTGGTCGCTACAAAGGTATGTAGACTGGAGCACACAACCAGGACAAGCTCATGAAACACAGTATGTACCTTGCTCTGGATGTTCGTTCAATACTGTGGGCAAGGATGCAGCAGACTCGTGCAGCGAAAGTATAGCGTTATATCGATCGTACAAATAGTGTATGTTTCTCATCACAGGCTCAGTTGAGAGGTACGAGATAAAAACTGAAAGAGAAAGATGAATACGAGACCCTTTTCATTTCAAGACTGAAGAAACTGATGCTTGTCAAACATTTGTCAATGACCATGGAAATGTCCAGGACATTTTGCTGAAGATGTAAGCAGACTGTCTTGAGGAGCCATGTTGTTCCAGGACAGCACTAGGACTATACGATCAGATGAGTAAACCAGAGACTGGAATAAATGTAGAATGCTGGAATCTAATCTTCCATCGCTACAGCAACAGCAAAACTTTGCGGGCAGAGAAAAAAAAAAGCTCGATTCTGATGCCTTGCTTCGGCTTGTGAAGTCACAAAGATTTTGTCAAGCAAACAACGAGATGGATTTGATGAATTTGACGACGGTGGAAAGCGTCCTTCAAGAACAGAAGATTGTGTCGTGGACCGGCGACGTCTAGCTGCTCGTCGTGGTCATGTACATCACTTGACTATGTGTGTGTGGAAGCCCAGGCTCCACAGGAGGGACATCGTACTGAGGCCTTCCAGCAGTGTTTGGACAGGCTTCTGGGATGGCTGGAACACCGACCCGAGCCTTCAGTTTGGAACACCTTGGCTGAATCCTGATTCCGGTGGAGCAGCTGCAAATATGTTGTATGATTTAGGTATCAGCTTTTGGCGATGAAGCAATCCATTTCCAGTCATTCTCTGTCTTTTTGGATTAGAGAAAAGAAGACTGGAAAACTGTAGCCTGGAAAAGTTGACGTATAATGTTACACTTCATTTTTCCTTAGCGCAAAAATTATCTTTAAGATCTGTTCAATACCAAAAATCATCAACCGTTCCCGCTAGCGATCCTCTGTTTTCGAAAATGAAGCCGATCAACACTCGCAGTACGAAGACGCTTCACAAATCCTGTCAATGAATAAGGGCCAAATCGGACATACCTGGCAGTCTTGACTACGTGGGTATTTTATATTTATTCATATATTTATTTTGCTTTGTCGCTGTCTCCCGCGTTTGCGAGGTAGCGCTGTTTCCTATTTTAGAAAGTTGAAATACAAGGAGGGGAGGATTTCTGGCCCCCCGCTCCCGTCCCCTCTAGTCGCCTTCTACGTGTGTGTGTGTGTGTGTGTGTAAACATATCATAAGTATAGAGATATGAATACGGACATTTGAATAAGGAAAGGGTCCACACCTACTGAGGCTGTCCAGGGCCCTATAAGTGTTTAAATGGCCTTTATCAACATCAGGAACACAAGGATCAACACCAAGATATGTACCAGTATCAGCATCACCTACACAGCATCAACATCATTGTCAACATCTCCCACCTCAGCATCAACGCCATTATCAACACACCCACCTCAGCATCAACGCCATTATCAACACACCCACCTCAGCATCAAAACCATTATGATCAACACTACCCACACCAACATCAACACCATCATCAACACCACTTACACCAACATCATCACCAAAAACGTGACTAGCACTGACATCAACCCAACACTGCAAAACAAGCCCTGCACCAACACCGGGACGAACCCACCCACCTCCAGCAACACCCTATGCTTCGCTAGCACCGGCAGCAACACCCGCAACACTAGAGTCACCAGTGACAGCGGCTGTGTCACATGCAACACAAAGAGAAGCCCCACTTTCATCATTACTACCAACATCGGCAACAACACTAGACTGCCACACCATCAGCACATGTGACACCAGCACTATACACACGCACCTCCACCATTATCACTCACACCAGCAACACATACACCACTGCCAGTAATACCAAGACTCTATATTCACCCTCTACCACTATCATCACTACCTCCAGCAACACTCACACCAGCTCCACCACCAACGCCATCAGCAGAACGAACATCTACACCGACATATCACCGACGGTGAAGGAGTACATAAACGAGTAGAGAAGGTAGGTTGTGGGGCAAAGAACCTTGCATTTTCTTCCTGTGAAAAGAGGGAGCTATGGGAAGACAGCACAAAGACTGAGCTTAAGTAATGACAACACAGAGAGGTATGAGTATGGCCCCAGTATTACATCTGGAGCATAGCAAGAGGGTGGCAAGCTACGTAAGTTGACCACCCTGCGTTCCACAAGATGTCGTAGAAGTAAACACCAGACTGACGCATAAAGTGACGACCCCCTTATTGTGTGAGATACGAGTCATGATATGATGTAGGATCTTGTAACGTATGAATCTAATATGTATTTTTCACAGAGACACTATCCTGGACCACAGCCAAGCCAGAACACTGCTCTATGTGTTCAAATTCTCCTCGAAAATGATGGAACTGTGTTATGTTCTTCAAAAAATGGACCTGGTGTGCGAAAGACTCCACCTAGTCTGACCTAATAACACGCATGACAGACCCCTGCTGATCACAAACTTTTAAATGTTTTCAAGCAAATACTTGAGACTAAGAAATTTAATATCAAAATGTCTTTCTTCGTTCGTGAAGATATATTTCGCAGGTGTACCTGCCTTCCTACTGGTAGCGAGTGACGGGAAAACCCAACAAATATTCCATTTCATGACAATCACATTTCTTTATCTTTAAAATGGACTATATGCTATCATAACTTGTCTCAAGTGCACTGTTGCACTGCAGTTTTTGAATATCTACACCAATATCTTTTTTCTCTTTATATATATATATATATATATATATATATATATATATATATATATATATATATATATATATATATTTATATATATATATATATATATATATATATATATATATATATATATATATATATATATATAAATATATATAAATATATAAATTTATACATATATATATATATATATATATATATATATATATATATATATATATATATATATATATATATATATTTACATAAGATGCTGTTATTATATATGACGAAATAGGGAATAGTGATAAGTATTTAGGACTACAGTAGTACCATTACCAAGACTACAACGATGAAAGCATCATCACCAACAACATATACAACAGCATCACCAACAACAACATATACAACAGCATCACCAACAACAACATATACAACACCATCACCAACACGTACAGCAGCATCACCAACACCAACACGTACAGCAGCATCACCAACAACAACATATACAACAGCATCACCAACAACAACATATACAACACCATCACCAACACGTACAGCAGCATCACCAACACCAACACGTACAGCAGCATCACCAACAACAACACGTACAGCAGAATCACCAACACCAACACGTACAGCAGCATCACCAACAACAACACGTACAGCAGCATCACCAACAACAACACGTACAGCAGAATCACCAACACCAACACGTACAGCACCATCACCAACAACAGCACTTCCATCACCACCACCACCATCACCAACACGTTCAACACCTATAGCAACATCACCAAGAACAGCACCTCCATCACCACCATCATCACCCATACCAGCACCTCCATCACCACCACCAACACCATCACCACCACCACCACCACCACCACCATCACCAACACGTCCAGCACCATCACCATCACCACCATCATCACCCATACCAGCACCTCCATCACCACCACCATCACCAACACAAACACGTCTAACACCATCATCATCACCTCCATCACCACCATCATCACCCATACCAACACCTCCATCACCATCACCAACACAAACACGTCCAGCACCATCACCACCACCATCACCAACAGCAGCAGCAGCGCCACCATCAGCAGCAGGAAAAGCGAGCACACGGGTAAATCACCGAACTCCTTTATCTTATGGCGTTCATTACTTGCCTTCAAATCTTCTTTGCTCAGAAATATTTCCTGTTACTTAGAGACTCTTCTCCTGCCAGTAATTTCCGGAGGAAAGCAGAGGTTGTCTCAGGCGAGGCCGTCGTGGCTTTAATTACTGTCATGCCACCTCCCTCCCACGCTACCTCCCGGTACACTACCCTCCCACGCTACCTCCCGGTACACTACCCTCACACAGCGCTTCCCGGTACACTACCCTCCCACGCTACCTCCCGGTACACTACCCTCCCACGCTACCTCCCGGGGCACTGCCCTCACACGCTACCTCCCGGTACACTACCCTCCCACGCTACCTCCCGGTACACTACCCTCCCACGCTACCTCCCGGTACACTACCCTCCCACGCTACCTCCCGGTACAGTACCCTCCCACGCTACCTCCTGGAGCACTGCCCTCACACACCACCTCCAGGTACACTACCCTCCCACGCTACCTCCCGGCACACTACCCTCCCACACTACCTCCTGATACACTACCCTCCCACGCTACCTCCCGGTACACTACCCTCCCACGCTAACTCCTGGAGCACTGCCCTAACACACCACCTCCCGGTACACTACCCTCCCACGCTACCTCCCAGTACACTGCCCTCCCACACTACCTCCCGGTACACTACCCTCCCACGCTACCTCCCGGTACACTACCCTCCCACGCAACCTCCCGGTACACTACCCTCCCACGCTACCTCCCGGTACACTACCCTCCCACGCTACCTCCCGGTACACTACCCTCCCACGCTACCTCCCGGTACACTACCCTCCCACGCTACCTCCTGGTACACTACCCTCCCACGCTACCTCCCGGTACACTACCCTCCCACGCTACCTCCCGGTACACTACCCTCCCACGCTACCTCCCGGTACACTACCCTCCCACGCTACCTCCAGGAGCACTGCCCTCACACACTACCTCCCTGTACACTACCCTCCCACACTACCTCCCGGTACACTACCCTCCCACGCTACCTCCCGGTACACTACCCTCCCACGCTACCTCCAGGAGCACTGCCCTCACACACCACCTCCCGGTACACTACCCTCCCACGCTACCTCCCGGTACACTACCCTCCCACGCTACCTCCTGGAGCACTGCCCTCACACACCACCTCCCGGTACACTACCCTCCCACGCTACCTCCCGGTACACTACCCTCCCACGCTACCTCCCGGTACACTACCCTCCCACGCTACCTCCAGGAGCACTGCCCTCACACACCACCTCCCGGTACACTACCCTCCCACGCTACCTCCCGGTACAGTACCCTCACACACCACCTCCCGGTACATTACCCTCATACAGCACCTCCCGGTACACTACCCTCACACAGCGCCTCCCGTTACAGTACCCTCACACACCTACTCCCGGTACATTACCCTCAAACAGCATCTCCCGGTACAGTATCCACACCACCTCCCGGTACACTACCCTCACACACCACCTTCCGGTACAGTACCCTCCAACAGCACCTCCCGGTACACTACCCTCACACACCATTTCCCAGTACATTACTCCCATACAGCACCTACCAGTACACTACGATCAAAAACCACCTCCCGGTACATTACCCTCATGCAGCATCTCCCGGTACATTTCCCTCATACAGCATCTCCCGGTACACTACCCTCACACACCACCTCCCGGTACAATACCTTCATATAGCATCTGTCGGTACCTTACCCTCATACAACACCTCCCGGTACATTACCCTTATACAGCACCTCATAGCATCTCCCGGTACATTACCCTCATACAGCACCTCCCGGTACATTACCCTTATACAGCACCTGCCGGTACACTACCCTCACACAGCGCTTCCCGGTACAGTACCCTTACACACCTACTCCCGGAGCACTACCCTCACGCACCACCTCCCGGTACATTATCATCATACACCAACTCCCGGTAAAGTACCCTCACACACCATCCCCCGATACACTAGCCTCACACACCACCTCCCGGTACAGTACCCTCACACATCACCTCCTGGTAAGTACACTCACACAGCAACTCCCGGTACACTATCCTCACAAAGCACCTCCCGGTACAGTACCCTCACACAGCATTTCCCGGTACACAACCCTCACACAGCACCTCCCGGTACACAACCCTCACACAGCACCTCCTGGTAAGTACACTCACACAGCAACTCCCGGTACACTATCCTCACACAGCACCTCCCGGTACACAACCCTCACACAGCACCTCCCAGTACACAACCCTCACACAGCACCTCCCGGTACACACCCCTCACACAGCACCTCCCGGTACACAACCCTCACAAAGCACCTCCCGGTACACACCCCTCACACAGCATCTCCCGGAGCACTACCCTCACAGTAACCCGTCCAGCAGTAGCCCCACACAGCACCTCCCGGTACACACCCCTCACACAGCACCTCCTGGTACACACCCCTCACACAGCATCTCCCGGAGCACTACCCTCACAGCAGCCCGTCCAGCAGTAGCCCCACACAGCACCTCCCGGTACACACCCCTCACACAGCATCTCCCGGTACACACCCCTCACACAGCATCTCCCGGTACACACCCCTCACACAGCACCCCCGGAGCACTACCCTCACAGTAACCCGTCCAGCAGTAGCCCCACACAGCAGACTGTTTTCTAACCAGCTAACGTCCAATTTTCTCAGCACTGTCAATGGAAACATCAACAAAGGCACTGGTGGCCAGTAAATATCATAACAAATATAACCTAAAAAAAAAGAATGTTCCACAGTGGGGAAGTATAATATTTTACTCAGTGGGGGAGATAGAAAATACTTCTCAACTGGGATATATAAATATTCCGCAAGTCCCTTTACCATGGCTACTGGGGCAGGTGGAAACCCGTCCTCCCTCCCTCTCTCTCTCAATTCCGCTACAGCTGTTGTCGTCCTAATGTAAACGCCCAACACAGTACACGAAGCCACTGTCTTATGATCTCCAGTCACTATGGTATGTTCAGCACGTCGATATATCTCACCATGATGAGGAAAACGAATCACGAGAGGTCACAAGTATTATAGAAACAAGAGGTATTCATTCTCAAGAGAATATTCATTCCTTGCAGGTCTGCTGTCTTTAATTCTATATGGAGAATATTCCTTCCTTCAGTTCAGTTTCCTCCAGCTTTATCAGAAGAATATTACTTCCTTCAGTTCAGCTGTTACTTCCTTCAGTTCAGCTGTCTCCAGCTTTATCAGGAGAATATTCCTTCCTTCAGCTGTCTTCAGCTTTATCAGAATATTCCTTCCTTCAGCTGTCTCCAGCTTTATCAGAATATTCCTTCCTTCAGTTCAGCTGTCTTCAGCTTTATCAGGAGAATATTCCTTCCTTCAGTTCAGCTGTCTTCAGCTTTATCAAGAGAATATTGCTTCCTTCAGTTCAGCTGTCTTCAGCTTTATCAAGAGAATATTACTTCCTTCAGTTCAGCTGTCTTCAACTTTATTCAGGAGAATATTACTTCCTTCAGTTCAGCTGTCTTCAGCTTTATCAAGAGAATATTACTTCCTTCAGTTCAGCTGTCTTCAACTTTATTCAGGAGAATATTACTTCCTTCAGTTCAGCTGTCTCCAGCTTTATCAAGAGAATATCACTTCCTTCAGCTGTCTCCAGCTTTATCAGGAGAATATTCCTTCCTTCAGTTCGAACAATATTCCTTCCTCCAATTCAGCTACCTCCAGTTTTATCAGGAGAATATTACTTCCTTCAGTTCAGCTGTCTTCAGCTTTATCAGGAGAATATCACTTCCTTCAGCTGTCTTCAGCTTTATCAGGAGAATATTACTTCCTTCAGTTCAGCTGTCTTCAGCTTTATCAGGAGAATATTCCTTCCTTCAGTTCGAACAATATTCCTTCCTCCAATTCAGCTACCTCCAGTTTTATCAGGAGAATATTCCTTTCTTCAGTTCAGCTGTTACTTCCTTCAGTTCAGCTGTCTTCAGCTTTATTAGGAGAATATTACTTCCTTCAGTTCAGCTGTCTTCAGCTTTATCAGGAGAATATCACTTCCTTCAGCTGTCTTCAGCTTTATCAGGAGAATATTACTTCCTTCATTTCAGCTGTCTCCAGCTGTATCAGGAGAATATTCCTTCCTTCAGTTCAGCTGTCTTCAGCTTTATCAGGAGAATATTCCTTCCTTCAGTTCAGCTGTCTTCAGCTTTATCAGGAGAATATTCCTTCCTTCAGT
Organism: Panulirus ornatus; assembly: GCF_036320965.1. NCBI lineage: Eukaryota > Metazoa > Arthropoda > Malacostraca > Decapoda > Palinuridae > Panulirus > Panulirus ornatus. Next base: position 7,001,891 of record NC_092256.1, on the reverse strand, counting down.
TCGAACAATATTCCTTCCTCCAATTCAGCTACCTTCAGTTTTATTAGGAGAATATTCCTTCCTTCAGTTCAGCTGTCTTCAACTTTATCAGGAGAATATTCCTTCCTTCATTTATGCTGTGTCTAGCCTAATCAGTAGAGTTATCAGCACTAGAGCCTATAACACTATAGATCATGTTAAGAAAAGTATTATTGTTAACTTGTTCTACATTAAGTTATCCTGCGGTATCTCACAACCTTGTCATACTCGGCTCATCCGAAATGTTAATTCGGAAAGGCACATCGTATCTGAAATTTTAGTCAGGAAAGACACAACTTATCCGAAATGAGCGTCCGGAAAGAAACAGCTTATCTTGAATTACGAAATCTATGAATAAAAATGAAACTTCATTTACATAAGGAAAACGTAATGTCAGCACACTATTCCAGTTTCACTGTCCATCAGGCAGAGCTGTATATCGCTTAGATAACACGGCTCATAAACAGACCTCCTGGCAATCACACACACACACACACACACAACACACACACACACACACACATATATATATATATATATATATATATATATATATATATATATATATATATATATATATATTTATCCCTGGGGATAGGGGAGAAAGAATACTTCCCACGTATTCCCTGCGTGTCGTAGAAGGCGACTAAAAGGGGAGGGAGCGGGGGGCTGGAAATCCTCCCCTCTTGTTTTTTTTTTTTTAATTTTCCAAAAAAAGGAACAGAGAAGGGGGCCAGGTGAGGATGTTCCCTCAGAGGCCCAGTCCTCTGTTCTTAACGATACCTTGCTGATACGGGAAATGGCGAATAGTTTGAAAAAAAAAAAAATATATATATATATATATATATATATATATATATATATATATATATATATATATTATCATTTATTTTGCTTTGTCGCTGTCTCCCGCGTTAGCGAGGTAGCGCAAGGAAACAGACGAAAAAATGGCCCAACCCGCCCACATACACATGTATATACATACACGTCCACACACGCAAATATACATACCTATACATCTCAATGTACACATATATATACACACACAGACATATACATATATACACATGTACATAATTCATAGTCTGCCTTTATTTGTTCCCATCGCCACCTCGCCACACATGGAATAACATCCCCCTCCCCCCCTCATGTGTGCGAGGTAACGCTAGGAAAAGACACCAAAGGACCCATTCGTTCACACTCAGTCTCTAGCCGTCATGTAATAATGCACCGAAACCACAGCTCCCTTTCCACATCCAGGCCCCACACAACTTTCCATGGTTTACCCCAGACGCTTCACATGCCCTGGTTCAATCCATAGACAGCATGTCGACCCCGGTATACCACATCGTTCCAATTCACTCTATTCCTTGCACGCCTTTCACCCTCTTGCATGTTCAGGCCCCGATCACTCAAAATCTTTTTCACTCCATCTTTCCACCTCCAATTAGGTCTCCCACTTCTCCTCGTTCCCTCCACCATCGACACATATATCCTCTTGGTCAATCTTTCCTCACTCATTCTCTCCATGTGACCAAACCATTTCAAAACTCCCTCTTCTGCTCTCTCAATCACAATCTTTTTATTACCGCACATCTCTCTTACCCTATTATTACTTACTCGATCAAACCACCTCACACCACATATTGTCCTCAAACATCTCATTTCCAGCATATTAACCCTCCTGCGCACAACTCGATCTATAGCCCACGCCTTGCAACCATATAATATTGTTGGAACCACTATTCCTTCAAACATATCCATTTTCGCTTTCCGAGATAATGTTATCGACTTCCACACATTCTTCAAGGCTCCCAGAATTTTCGCCCCCTTCCCCACTCTATGATTCACTTCCGCTTCCATGGTTCCATCCGCTGCCAGATCCACTCCCAGATATTTAAAACACTTCACTTCCTCCGGTTTTTCTCAATTCAAACTTACCTCCCAATTCACTTGTCCCTCAACCCTATTATACCTAATAACCTTGCTCTTATTCACATTTACTCTCATCTTTCTTCTTTCACACACTTTACCAAACTCAGTCACCAGCTTCTGCAGTTTCATCAGCGAACAACAACTAACTCACTTCCCAAGCTCTCTCATCCACAACAGACTGCATACTTTCCCCTCTTTCCAAAACAATTACATTCACCTCCTTAACGACCCCATCCATAAACAGATTAAACAACCATGGAGACATCACACACCCCTGCCGCAAGCCTACATTCACTGAGAACCAATCACTTTCCGCTCTTCCTACACGCACACATGCCTTACATCCTCGATAAAAACTTTTCGCTGCATCTAACAACTTGCCTCCCACACTATATATTCTTAATACCTTCCACAGAGCATCTCTATCAACTCTATCATATGCCTTCTCCAGATCCATAAATGCTACATAGAAATCCATTTGCTATTCTAAGTATTTCTCACATACATTCTTCAAAGCAAATACCTTATCCACACATCCTCTACCACTTCTGAAACCACACTGCTCTTCCCCAGTCTCATGCTCTGTACATGCCTCCACTCTCTCAATCAATACCCTCCCATATAATTTCCCAGGAATACTCAACAAACTTATACCTCTGTAATTTGAACACTCACTTTTATACCCTTTGCCTTTGTACAATGGCACTATGCAAGCATTCCGCCAATCCTCAGGCACCTCACCATGAGTCATACATACATTAAATAACCTTACCAACCAGTCAACAATACAGTCACCCCCTTTTTTTAATAAATTCCACTGCAATACCATCCAAACCCGCTGCCTTGCTGGCTTTCATCTTCCGCAAAGCTTTTACTACCTCTTCTCTGTTTACCAAATCATTCTCCCTCACCCTCTTACTTTGCACACCACCTCGCCCAAAACACCCATTATCTGCCACTCTATCATCAAACACATTTAACAAACCTTCAAAATACTCACTCCATCTCCTTCTCACATCACCACTACTTGTTATCACCTCCCCATTAGCCCCCTTCACTGATGTTCCCATCTGTTCCCTTGTCTTACGTACTTTATTTACCGCCTTCCAAAACATCGTTTTATTCTCCCGAAAATTTTATGATACTCTCTCACCCCAACTCTCATTTACCCTTTTTTTCACCTCTTGCACCTTTCTCTTGACCTCCTGCCGCTTTCTTTTATACATCTCCCATCCATTTGCATTATTTCCCTGCAAAATCGTCCAAATGCCTCTCTTTTCTCTTTTCACTAATAATCTTACTTCTTCATCCCACCACTCACAACCCTTTATAGTCTGCCCACCTCCCACGCTTCTCGTGCCACAAGCATCTTTTGCGCAAGCCATCACTGCTTCCCTAAATACATCCCACTCCTCCCCCACTCCCCTTACGTCCTTTGTTCTCACCTTTTTCCATTCTGCATTCAGTCTCTCCCCTGCACTTCCTCACACAAGTCTCCTTCCCAAGCTCACTTACTCTCACTACTCTCTTCACCCCAACATTCTCTCCTCATTTCTGAAAACCTCTACAAATCTTCACCTTCGCCTCCACAATATAATGATCAGACATCCCTCCAGTTGCACCTCTCAGCACATTAACATCCAAAAGTCTCTCTTTCGCGCTCCTATCAATTAACACGTAATCCAATAACGCTCTCTGGCCATCCCTCCTACTTACATACATATACTTATGTATATCTCTGTTTCTAAACCAGGTATTCCCAATCACCGGTCCTTTTTCAGCTCATGAATCTACAAGCTCTTCACAATTTCCATTTACAACACTGAACACCCCATGTACACCAATTATTCCCTCAACTGCCACATTACTCACCTTTGCATTCAAATCACCCATCACTATAACCAGGTTTCGTGCATTAAAACTACTAACACACTCACTCAGCTGCTCCCAAAACACTTACCATTCATGATCTTTCTTCACGTGCCCAGGTGCAGATGCACCAATAATCACCCATCTCTCTCCATCCACTTTCAGTTTTACCCATATCAATCTAGAGTTTACTTTCTTACACCCTATCACATACTCCCACCACTCTTGTTTCAGGAGTAGTGCTACTCCTTCCCTTGCTTTTGTCCTCTCACTAACCCTTGACTTTACTCCCAAGACATGCCCAAACCACTCTTCCCCTTTACCCTTGAGCTTCGTTTCACTCAGAGCCAAATTATCCAGGTTCCTTTCCTCAAACATACTACCTATCTCTCCTTTTTCTCACCTTAGTTACATCCACACACATTTAGACACCCCAATCTGAGCCTTCGAGGAGGATGAGCACTCCCCGCGTTGCTCCTTTTGTTTCCCCCTTTAGAAAGTTAAAATACAAGGAGGAGAGGGTTTCCAGACCCCCGCTCCCGTCTCCTTTAGTCGCCTTCTACGACACGTGAGGAATGCGTGGGAAGTATTCTTTCTCCCCTATCACCATATATATATATATATATATATATATATATATATATATATATATATATATATATATATATATATATATATATATATATATATCCCTGAGGATAGGGGAGAAAGAATACTTCCCACGTATTCCCTGCGTGTCATAGAAGGCGACTAAAAGGGAAGGGAGCGGGAGGCTGGAAATCCTCCCCTCACTTTTTTTTTTCCAAAAGAAGAAACAGAGAAAGGGGCCAGGTGAGGATATTCCCTCAAAGGCCCAGTCCTCATCCTCTGTTCTTAACGCTACCTCGCTAATGCGGGAAATGGCGATTAGTAAAAAAAAAAGAAAAAAAAAAATATATATAAATATATATATATAAATATATATATATTTCGATATGAATTTGTATATGCACGTATATGTGCGTGTATGGGCGTTTATGTATATACATGTGCATATGACTCGGTGGGCCATTTTTCGTCTGTTTCCTAGCGCTACCTCGCTGACACGGGAAACGGCGATCAAGTATAATGAACAAATGATAAATATATAAATGAATAAACAGACAGATAAATAGATATGCTTTTCGAAGTATTTCTCACATATATCCTTCACAGCAAACACCTGATCCACACATCCTTTACCACTTCTGAAACTACACTGCTCTTCCCCAATCTGATGCTCTGTACATGCCTTGACCCTCTCAACTAATACCCTCCCATATAATTTCTCAGGAATACTCAACAAACGTATTGCTTTGTAGTATGAACACTCACTTTTATACCCTATGCCTTTGTACAATGGGACTATGCATGCATTCCGCCAATCCTCAGGTACTTCACCATGATCCGTACATATACTGAATATCCTTTCCGACCAATCAACAACACATCCCCTTTAATAAATTCAGCTGTAGTACCATTCAAGCCCGCCGCCTTGGCAGGTTTCATCTTCCCTAAAGTTTTCACTACCTCTTTTCTTTCAACCAAACCATTTTCCCTGACCCTGACGCACAACACCCCAACCAAAACATTCTATATCTGCCACTCTTGTCATCAGAAACATTCATCAGACCTTCAAAGTACTCACTCCATCTCCTTCTCACTTCATCACTACCTGTTATCACATCCCCTCCCTTGCCCACTCATCGATTTTCTCATTTGTTCTCTTGTCTTACGTTATCTACCTCCTTCCAAAATTTCTTCTTATTCTTCGTAAAGTTTATTGATACTCTCTCACCCCAACTCTCATTTGCCCTCTCTTTCAGCCCTAGCACCTTCCTCTTGACCTCCTGTAGCTTTCTTTCATACATCTCCCAGTCATTTGCAATCTTTCCTTGTAAGTATCGTCCAAACGCCTCTCTTTTTTCTTTCACTAACAACTTTTTTCTTCATCCCACCCCTCACAAACCTTTCTAATCTGCCCATTTCCCACCTTTCTCATACCTCATGCATCTTTTGCTGATGTAAGATAAAGATAAACGTTTGAATGTAAATGTGCCAAGAGGTGCAACTCGAGGGATGTCTGATGATTTCCAGGAGAACCGAAGGAGGAAGTTTGTAGAGAATTCAGGAAAAGAGGAAATTTTGTGAGTAGGAAGAGCGTAGTGAAAGTGAGACAGCTTGGGAAAGAGGCATATGTGGGGAGATAACGAGAGAGATGGAGAGATTGGCTGAAAAAGGCAGACTATGAAAAGAAACGATACCAACGAAGTGGAAGAGGAATGGGAAATATCTGGGGATGTGCGAGTGATGTGTGTAGCATGCAGAAGGTGGGATATGGGTGTGTGAGCAAGGGTAGCGAATAGTGGGATAAGGAGTTAAGTTGTAGTGAAGAAGAAAGTGGTTATCTGTAGAGGGAGAAACTCGAGTGATTAAACATTTACAAGAGAAAACGACAAGAGGTCCTGAAAAAATGTGCAAGGGTTGAAAAAGTGGGCAAATGAGGGTTTGGGTGATCGAGTATCAGCATACTTTAGGAAGAATAAGAAAATGTGTTGGAAGGTCAATAGTGTGAGAAGAGCAAAAGTACAAACTGAAACTGTACTGAGGGGAACAAATGGAAAAGTGGAAACAGGCAAGGAAGAGGTGAAGAGGAGATGAAGCATTTTCAGGAACAGAAGAATATGCAGTAAGATAGGGTGACAGATGAAGGATGTTTGAGTTGTGAGGGTATGCGTAGATAGGGCCATGGCAAATGATTTGGTGAAAAGAGAAGAGGTGGTGAAAGCCTTGTGTAAGACAGCGTGTGGCAATTTGGCTGGGGCATCCACTCCAACCGCTTTACCACAATCAAATCTCTCTAGGAAAGGGGTGATATTGTTGCTGATTTGTTGGTGAGGATTTTTCAACGTGTATATAGCTCAAGGCGAGATACCTGAAGACTGGCGGAATGCCTGTATAGTGTCATTTGTATAAATTTCGGCGAAGGAGACAAAAGTAGATGCTCGAATTACTGGTTAAAATATTCTTTTTATCATACCTAGCAAGCTGTGCAGTAGATTGGTGAATGAAAGTGATGGAATGCACAGATCATCAAACTGTGAAGGATCAATCGGGCTTCAAGATTGGTAGATGATGTGAGAAGTAAAAAGGAAAACAGATGGATTTGCATGTGGCGTTTATGGACATGGAGAAAGTACTCTATAGGGCTGATGGAGATGCCTTTTGGAAAGTTCAACGTAGACACAGTGTGGAGGAAGCACTTCTAGAAGCATCAAGGAGCTTTTTATTTTCATCATGGAAGTACGGCACATGTGCGATTAGGAAGAGAGGAAGGTGAAGGTAGGTGTGTGTCAAGTGTGTGCGATGTCACAATGGATATTAAACATGTTTAAGGATGGGGTGGTAAGGAAAGTGAATGGAAGGGCTTTGGAGAGTGAGGTGGATCTGTAGTTTGCAGACTGGGGAGGAATGATGTGATTTCAGGAGTGGTAGAGGATGTGAAGGCCGGAATTTTACTTTATTGAATCTAAGTAACAAATTACTAGAGAAAGAGAAAAAAAATTTATTTAGCAATCACTGATATCGAGAAAGCACATGACAGTGGTCATAGAGATGCTTTACCAAAGCTGCTATGAATATTTAATGTGATAGAAAAGCTGATAGAGGCAGAAGAATATTCACCAAGAGAGTAAGGCATATTTACGAGAAGGGAGAGAGGAGGGTGAGTGTTCCAGGTGAAGATGGTCTGCGTCAAGGGTGTGTGATGTCACCTTGACTGTTTAGTCCGTATGTGGATGGGGTGGTAAGGAAGATCACTGCAAGTGTTTTGGAAAGAAAGCCAAGTCTCCAATTAGTTTGGGGTGGGAGGCCTGGAAGAAGAGTCAGTTGCCGTTGAAAGATGACATGACTCTGGTTGTTAACTCCAGTGAGAAATGCAAAAGTTTGTGTTTGAGTTTAGGCGAGTGTGTGAACAAAGAAAGTTCAGTTAGTATGAAAAAAGTAATGTAATGAAGTTAAGCAGGACTGAGAAAAACGTCGTTTTGAGTGTGGGTTTGAATGGAGTGAAGATGGTGGAAGTGGGTTGTTTACAGGACCTGGAAGTGGACACAGCAGATGAAGTGAGCCGCAGGTTGGGTGGGTGCGGCATAGGTTGAGTTGAAGACTGCGTGTAGAGTGGTCACTTTAGGTACAGTAGTCCCAACGGTGTTTACATAACGGAGTGTATGGGAGTAATCGTTAATACAACACACACACACACACACACACACACACACACACACACACACAAAACGCTAAGAGACGGGGCAACATGAGCGTAAAACTCTCCCTCCGTAACACACTATTATCAATCACACACACTCATGCATACTCAAACATACAAATAAATTGTAGACAAACAAGTGCATAATTGTATGCACAGATATAAACACACGTATATAAACAAAAAAATAAAAACACTAGAAAAAAAAATTGTTTTGTGTGAAGTCGAATGTAACATATGGCTCACTATTTACAGTACTGTTGAAGTTACTGGTGTCCATCATCTTGGGATAAAACAACGTATTCTTATAATAATCTTTTGGTTGATAGTACTTGCAGGGCTGGTAATACACATGATTAATACGATTTACGAACTTTTAGTTCACTGATACTTTGAAAAAGATTAGATTTTTTTCTAAGTACTATAAAACGCCAGCAAACCTAACCTAACCTAACCTAACCTAACCTAACCTAACCTAACCTAACCTAACCTAACCTAACCTAACCTAACCAATCATCCTGAAAAGGCCAAATGGTAATCAGAAATACAGGAATCATTTCAGGTTTTGGTCACAATAGACCATCCAGTTCCCACGATCAGGCAATTAACTGTTACAAATAACTGTTACAAATAATAACTGGAGGTCGACCAGTCAGTATAAAGTCCTCTAGTCACCAGAGGTCCAGTAAGCCACAGTCAAAAGTGTAACCAGTTGGGAGAGATTCAGCCAGTCCAGGAAGGTCATGTTAGAGCCACACATCAACTCCTCCACAGATCGACCATCTTCTGGGGGGGATGGTCAACCCGGGTGCCAACCAAAGACCGGCAGTAAACCAGGAAAAAGACATCAACCAAGGCTCATTCGTTTGTCTTTGTAAGACTCTCTCTCTCTCTCTCTCTCTCTCTCTCTCTCTCTCTCTCTCTCTCTCTCTCTAAGTAGCAGGTGGTAGGCAGCCACTGATCAGGGAGATATATTGCCAGTACTACCCGCCTGGGTTAGTGACTGCTGTGCAGGGACCCAGAGCCTCGGTGGCTGTCAAGTGTCACTCTTCTGGCTCAAGTAACTGTCGTATTTTTCAGCCTCATCCACACGTGGGCTGCTGGCTTTCAGTCCACTTACATAAAATCTGTCCATATACATAACACTTAACAACACGTAACTTACATGACTCTTTCTCCTTAAGCTCAGATTCTCCTGTGGTGATCGCTACGCGTGTGCTTTTTGGGTAAAATCTCGTAGATACTCGTCAGTAAGCGCTAGGTAACCTCACTCTCCCTCCTTCATGAAGAGTGTGGAATATCTATGCATGGACTCCGCCTACCTGCTACCACTCTACGAGAAGGACGTCTGGCGAGCGGACGTGCCAAGCTGACAGCCACCACCTCCAGCAACACGAGGAGAAGCTGCGGGCAACTGGCAGCCGTCGACGGACGTAACTCTGTTCCAGGTTTCATCTTCCAAACGAGTCCTTGACTCCCCGCTCCAGCGTGGGGCCTAGCCTGAAGTTGTCTTTAGCCTTAGTGCTGGAATCATGGGTCATATCCAGGCATCTTACGCATTCACACACACACACACACACACACATAATCTTCACTACTGGGGGATGATGGTCTAAAAGCCAGTGACATTAACCCTAACCCTAGACCATTAGCATATCTCCGCTGACAATGACAAACGCTTATTGCCAAAGAGTGCTGCTCCATCTGCTGCTTCATCTGCTGCTCCATCTGCTGCTTCATCTGCTGCTCCATCTGCTGCTTCATCTGCTGCTTCATCTGCTGCTCCATCTGCTGCTTCATCTGCTGCTTCATCTGCTGCTCCATCTGCTGCTTCATCTGCTGCTCCATCTGCTGCTTCATCTGCTGCTCCATCTGCTGCTCCATCTGCTGCTCCATCTGCACTCAGTGGTACCACCTACACTCCGCGTCATTCTCATTCACAAAGGACTACTCAGAGAACTGGACATTCAACAGTTATTCCGAGAAAAGTTCCCAAGGCGCCCCACACAACACACACCAAGCAGGAACACCTAACATGCAGCAGCAAAAAGCACCAAATCCCACTCATGAGAAACACTACAATTTCACAAAACCCCAACCACGAATTAAGCAACTTACAGCTCAGCGTCATTGAAAGAGAAAAACAACAGAGAGAAATTCTCGACTTATTCCAAGAACACAACATCCACAGAAATAGATCTCCCGTGATACAGATATCTTCGTGTCTCTTTACAGACCACATTTCACTCTCCTCTCCCAAGCTTCACTCGCTCCTCGTAAGAAGTGTCCGTCCACTCAGTGACTAAAGTCATCTACATAGGAAATAGCCATCATGGTGACCTACTCTTATGATAACATTATACACGTAGGCTCTTGACAGGAATGGATATATTAAATAGCCCTGTTCCATTCCACTAGTTAATAACCATTTACTCATATGCAAAATGTTTTCTAAATTTACTTTTGTAAGGATTAGATGTGCTATTAGATTTCTCTTGTTAACCGTGTAATTACTCCAGAACTTTACGTTCAGTATCACTACAGTTTGCACCTTGGTGTCCAGTTGAAGGTTAGTTTTCAAGTCGAGGAAAAGTTTATGAGGCTCATGCATTTTTCTCAGCAGGTGTCTGTCATGCAATATGGACTGCATACGCAGCTCTCTTTAGGTTTGTCTGTGTGCTTGTGTGTGTACGTGTGCAGCTGTGTGTGTGTGTGTGTGTGTGTGTGTGTGTGTGTGTGTGTGGTACACGCGTTCGTTCAACTATCGATTCTGATGGCAATGAATACTAATTTCACTATTTTTTCGTTCACTTCAAAACACCGCATAACACCCATATCCGAACTGATAACAACTGCTACGATACAAAAACCTGAACGAAAGTTAATAGCAGCAATTTATCAGGAAGTTACTAAAGTACAAATTATTAAAGATATTTGGGGAGGTCGAGAGGCCGCCGGCAGCCCAGAGCAGAGTCGCTATCTGCCGCTCCGTGGCCATGAATCGTGCGCTCCGGACAGACAGACACAATCATTTCCTTGTGATACCATCGGGCCATTCCACTCCAGCCTTATTTCGCTCTATTTAGCAGTCAGTTGGTAGCGTTTATGGTGACAAGTGAGCTGGGAAGGTGACACCACGCAGTGGACGTTGGCTGGGGCCGGGCCCTCGTTGACTTCCTCGGAAACAGAGCTCATGACCACCCCACGGCGTGTAAACCAAGTGTTATCATTAACGTACTGCGTGTGTGCTCGGCCACTGACGTCTAACTGAGTGGGAATGTATCTTGAATATCTGAACTCTCATACTCATTCAGAAAGTTCTAAATCATCGTAATCTATTGGGTATTATATGTAGTTGTTGCTCGAAGTGTGTGTGTCCCACCTCCCTCCCACCCCACTCTCTCTCTTTCTCTCTCTCTCCCTCTCTCTCTCTCTCTCTCTCTCTCTCTCTCTCTCTCTCTCTCTGGAAGGGAGTAGGTAGCCTCCAACCAAGGAGGTACATTACCTTGAGCATCGGGAGGGTGAGTGACAGCTATGCACTGAGCCAGCACTTCTGTGGCTGTCAAGTTTTACTCCTTTAGCCCAGTCTAGCTGTCTTGTCTTTCTGCCTCATTCACACGTGGGTTAATGGCTCGCAGTCTATAAACATACAATCTCTTCTCAAACATGACACTTGACAACACGCAACTCATACAAGTAATTCTATATTTTCCTGCGGTGGGCGCTACGCGCTTCTCTTGTGGCAAAATCTCGTCTTACATAAGCATAAGTTAATTCTTTTAGCATCACCAAACACCAAAGACTACACCCAACTGTATTTCACCCCAAATGAATATTACACAAGTCTGACGGAGATCAGCGAAGCAGACATCCGATACTTTAAACCGACGTGACTCACCTGTCAATGAAGCTTCCTTATGAACTACAAACGACAACTGTGACCCCGAACTGATATAGATGAACACAGACTATGGAGGAACACAGTTCGCTGTGAAACAGACGGCCTAGAATAACACACACTGGACTATGGCGCTTAATGAATGGAATGAATTCATTCCAGAAGACTGTCTGGTCTGATACACTGGGCCAGAGCAAAGTGAACCAACAGAGTGAGCTTTCGTATCCTGTTTCGAAACGAGAAAATGGAACTTTACCGGACCGTCTGTGAGAAGACATAGATATGCAATATATCTGAATAATGTGGGGAGAAAACAAGCCTAACCAAACCTTACTGTCCTTATTTACGGAAGACAAAACCTGTATTGTTAGGACAACCTGTGACAAACTGCCTATACTGAGGGAGTCAGCTGTGACACACTGACTCAACTGAGACAGTCAGCTTTGACAGACTCTGTCTGTACTGAGAGGGTTAGTTGTGACTGACTGAGTGTATGTACTGAGAAAGTGAGTCTTGGTAGACTGATTGTATGTACTAAGAGAGTCAGCTGTGACAGACTGAATATGTCTGTAGAGAGATATAGATGATAGATAGATAGATAGAGACAGATATATATATATATATATATATATATATATATATATATATATATATATATATATATATATATATATATATATATATATATATATAAATATATTGGAAAGGATCACAATTTTGCGCGTGATCAAGATATTCCTATGAGTCCACGGGGAAAATGAAACACGAAAAGTTCCCAAGTGCACTTTCGTGTAATAATCACATCATCAGGGGAGACACAAGAGAGAAATATAAGTCAGTTGACATACATCGAAGAGACGAAGCTAGGACGCCATTTGGTAAACATGTGATTGTCCAATATATATGTAGAGAGAGAGAGAGAGAGAGAGAGAGAGAGAGAGAGAGAGAGAGAGAGAGAGAGAGAGAGAGAGAGAGAGAGAGAGAGAGAGAGAGAGAATGTGATAGTGTACTGAGAGAGTCAGCTCTGCCGGTTTGTCTATACTGAGAGAGTGAGTTGTGACAGACAATCTCTCTGTCATGAAAATGGACTGAGGAAATTCCTTTCGACAGTCCATACGAGACAACAGTGAGTGAGGGAGATGAAGCAGATAAGTCGTGCTCACTCCAAGGTACATTGTACTTAACAAGTGGTGGCGAGTCACTGAAAAATGTTGCCCCTCTTGATAACGTCGGTGTTTTCTGTGGAGACCAAAGATAAACCTCTCAAGAAAATATGGCTAAAGTTGATCATTCACAGGGTTTTAGCACAGACACCAGCGGTGCATGAAAGACTTTATGACCAGTCAGCAGAGACTTGCAAGGAACACGATTCGATGGTGTTGGGAGATCTTAACTCGTCAATATCGTAGAGAGTAGAATACCCTTCCTATGGTTTCGGACGTGAAATCTACATGATGAAGACCTACCCGTGACGTGAGCATCTCGGGTTTAGTTCCAGCTACAGACAAAGATCTGGTCGATTATGTCGTGGCAGGAGAAAAGTTCTGTGCAAGTGATGCTCGGTAAATAAGTTATGTTATAGCACGTGTTAGTGCGTCAAGTTGGTCAACATAACAGGTGTGAGGATCTGCCTGCCATGATCTCTCTCCCGCTGCTCTTGACTTGATGGGACGAGATCGTCAGTGCCAAGGATATGACCGTAGCTTGGACGAGCTTCAGTAAGTCATTAAAGTTCGCAGTGGTACCACATGTGCCTCCAGAACTAGGCCAAAATGGTAGAAAAATTAGATGACCAAGAGCCAGTTGTCCACGAAATTAGCAGACAAGAAACTCCAAGAGAGCGAAAACAAACATAAAATAGATCACCAAGTCTCGGGTAGATGAAAGAAAAATACGTGCATAAAAACAAACGTTCATGAGAAACATAGATTTCTAATAAATGATAACAAAGAAAACCTTAAATAATTTTGTAGTTATGTTAGAAGCATAAAAGTCATTGCCCGGTTAAGTGGTCCATCACTTACGGAAAGCCAGGATTTGGTTCGCAAAAAATAAAGCCACGATACATGATTTCTTTTTCATGTGTATTTACCTATACAGACACAACTCGTGCTCCAGCTCCAGTTCCCCTGCTAATAGACGGTAACATCTTGCAACATGCTGACACACCGACCAAGATATACCGTTAACAGGAAACGAAATAAAACAGCAGGAACTGATAAGCTTAATTTGTGAACATAAGTAAGACAGCAGGACCTGATAAGCTTTATCCATGAAGAATGAAAGAAGTTAGAAATCAGACGAGCCAAAGTTGCATTATTCAATGTCACTTTCTACAGGAAAAGTTCCACAAGTAACACAAGACATTAAAATATAAATTCCTTTACCTGAAATTATCATCACATTAGCTTGACGTCCAAACTTTGTAAACTTATAAAAACCATCAATTATTCCAAATGGGATTGGTTATTATAGATAGAATCGCTACTTGATCAGTTAACGAATCCATCATGGCTTTCGACGTAATCGTTCACATATGACAAATCCATTCGATTTCTTTTATCATACAGTCAACACGTATAACGAAATGAAGTGGTCGATGATATTTATTCAGATTTTCAGGAAACTTTCGATATAAAGTCCCGTATCAAAGGTCACCCACAACAGTTAAGCCTCACTGCTAGACCGGGAGTTGTATTTCGGTGGTCAGAAAACTGGTCGACTGACCCTTAAAAAACATTGGTAATTAATCGTTAGACGTAACATGTGGTGTGCCGCAGGGATCAGTCTTGTTGTCAACTCTTTTTCGGTATGCATTTATGTTACAGAGACGAAGCTGTACAATAAGATATCAAAATTCACGGATATACTTCAGGAAAAGATGCTACAACAGAGATTGAACGTCTAAAGCCGCAAGCTGATGCAGACAAACAAATATGTGTGGCTTACAGGTGGCGAATGTTTATTGATCTCGAGATGTGCAAAGTCTTACATCCCGGCAGTAAAAAAAAAGGAGACAAGTTACAACATTAACTCGACTGAGCAACATAAAACAAATGAGGATAGAGATTTAAGTGTAATTATAATCTCATATAATCTAAAGCCAAATAACCAGCGTGTAAAAGCGTTTAAACGTGTAAAGAGAAAATGACAGATTTTAAAAAGATATACAAATGTGTATAAGAGACTAATCCTCACCCTTTACAATCTCCAGGTGCTTTCCCCTTGGAATATTGAGTTCAGTTTTGGTCTACTACTTACGTAGACTTAGACATCATAGAGAGGGTAAACCGGCGGGCAACTAAGATATCCCAGGACTAAAAAACACATCGTATAAGAGCCGTGTAGACATACTTAACTTACATATCTCTAAAAAGAAAAAAATTGAGAAGGTTAAAAAGCGATCTAATACAGATATTGAGAATTATTCAAAGGCTCCGACAATCTCAATCTACACAGCTGTTTAAGGTTGGATCAGTCTGTTTTCACTCGTTGTAACGGATACAAAAGGGAGGATATTTTTCCTGCCAGATCAAAAACATGGCATGATTTACCTAGACGAGTAGGTTCAAGTTGCACCACGGACATGATCAGAAACAGATTTGACAAAGAGTTCGCTTCATTGGCGCTTCATTAGCGCCCTCGGAGTTAGAGAGCTAACAGGCGTGTACCCTTGGGCCATCTGTGTACTTCTCTGCTCTTGCCACATTAAGCTCCGTGTTTCTGATCTCTTCATAAACACCATCATAAAGACCCAGTTACTATCTGAATTCCTTTGTCTTTGAGACAAGGAACTATACTACACTTTTTGTAAAGTAGATGATTTAGATGGAGAGATAGCCAGTGCTAAGCAAGGGCCAGTATGACTATCTGTTCTCAGAGACTTAGCTAAGAGTCACTCTGTATTCAGTCATGGAGCTTTATCGTCGAAGCTGAGCTGTAACAGGCTTCTGTAATGTAGTCCTTGACTAGTAAGGGCATTAGTGACCCACTATCTGTACAGACAGAAGGAGTTATAACACACTGTCTATATTCAGAAGTGCGAGAGATTGCCCTAAGGAAGAAACCCAGTAGGAAACATGCAATGTTTTCTGGAACCCCGATCCCAACTCTATCCCTTCTTACTCTCGTCTTTCTTAAGCCTGAGGTGCACATGCTGGCAGTGTAGTGGACCCGGTCCCTGGGGTGCACATACCTGCAGTGTGGCGGACCCGGTCCCTGGGGTGCACATACCTGCAGTGTGGTGGACCCGGTCCCTGGGGTGCACATACCTGCAGTGTGGCGGACCCGGTCCCTGGGGTGCACATACCTGCAGTGTGGCGGACCCGGTCCCTGAGGTGCACATACCTGCAGTGTGGCGGACCCGGTCCCTGAGGTGCACATACCTGCAGTGTGGCGGACCCGGTCCCTGAGGTGCACATACCTGCAGTGTGGCGGACCCGGTCCCTGGGGTGCACATACCTGCAGTGTGGCGGACCCGGTCCCTGAGGTGCACATGCTGGCAGTGTAGTGGACCCGGTCCCTGAGGTGCACATACCTGCAGTGTGGCGGACCCGGTCCCTGAGGTGCACGTACCTACAGTGTTTCGGACCCACTCCCTGGTGTGTGCATACCTACAGCGTGTCGGACCCTAGCCCTGAGGTGCACATGCTGGCAGTGTAGTGGACCCGGTCCCTGGGGTGCACATACCTGCAGTGTGGCGGACCCGGTCCCTGAGGTGCACATGCTGGCAGTGTAGTGGACCCGGTCCCTGGGGTGCACATACCTGCAGTGTGGCGGACCCGGTCCCTGAGGTGCACGTACCTACAGTGTTTCGGACCCACTCCCTGGTGTGTGCATACCTACAGCGTGTCGGACCCTGGCCCTGGGGTGCACATACCTGCAGTGTGGCGGACCCGGTCCCTGGGGTGCACATACCTGCAGTGTGGCGGACCCGGTCCCTGGGGTGCACATACCTGCAGTGTGGTGGACCCGGTCCCTGAGGTGCACATGCTGGCAGTGTAGTGGACCCGGTCCCTGGGGTGCACATACCTGCAGTGTGGCGGACCCGGTCCCTGGGGTGCACATACCTGCAGTGTGGTGGACCCGGTCCCTGGGGTGCACATACCTGCAGTGTGGTGGACCCGGTCCCTGGGGTGCACATACCTGCAGTGTGGCGGACCCGGTCCCTGAGGTGCACATACCTGCAGTGTGGCGGACCCGGTCCCTGGGGTGCACATACCTGCAGTGTGGCGGACCCGGTCCCTGGGGTGCACATACCTGCAGTGTGGCGGACCCGGTCCCTGAGGTGCACATGCTGGCAGTGTAGTGGACCCGGTCCCTGAGGTGCACATACCTGCAGTGTGGCGGACCCGGTCCCTGAGGTGCACATACCTGCAGTGTGGCGGACCCGGTCCCTGAGGTGCACATACCTGCAGTGTGGTGGACCCGGTCCCTGAGGTGCACATACCTGCAGTGTGGCGGACCCGGTCCCTGAGGTGCACATACCTGCAGTGTGGTGGACCCGGTCCCTGGGGTGCACATACCTGCAGTGTGGCGGACCCGGTCCCTGAGGTGCACATGCTGGCAGTGTGGCGGACCCGGTCCCTGGGGTGCACATACCTGCAGTGTGGCGGACCCGGTCCCTGAGGTGCACATACCTGCAGTGTGGCGGACCCGGTCCCTGAGGTGCACATACCTGCAGTGTGGCGGACCCGGTCCCTGAGGTGCACATACCTGCAGTGTGGCGGACCCGGTCCCTGGGGTGCACATACCTGCAGTGTGGCGGACCCGGTCCCTGAGGTGCACATACCTGCAGTGTGGCGGACCCGGTCCCTGGGGTGCACATACCTGCAGTGTGGTGGACCCGGTCCCTGGGGTGCACATACCTGCAGTGTGGCGGACCCGGTCCCTGAGGTGCACATACCTGCAGTGTGGCGGACCCGGTCCCTGAGGTGCACATGCTGGCAGTGTAGTGGACCCGGTCCCTGAGGTGCACATGCTGGCAGTGTAGTGGACCCGGTCCCTGAGGTGCACATACCTGCAGTGTGGCGGACCCGGTCCCTGAGGTGCACATGCTGGCAGTGTAGTGGACCCGGTCCCTGAGGTGCACATGCTGGCAGTGTAGTGGACCCGGTCCCTGGGGTGCACATACCTGCAGTGTGGCGGACCCAGTTCCTGGTGTGTGCATACCTACAGCGTGTCGGACCCTGGCCCTGAGGTGCACATACCTGCAGTGTGGCGGACCCGGTCCCTGAGGTGCACATACCTGCAGTGTGGCGGACCCGGTCCCTGAGGTGCACATACCTGCAGTGTGGCGGACCCGGTCCCTGAGGTGCACATACCTGCAGTGTGGCGGACCCGGTCCCTGGGGTGCACATACCTGCAGTGTGGTGGACCCGGTCCCTGAGGTGCACATACCTGCAGTGTGGCGGACCCGGTCCCTGAGGTGCACATGCTGGCAGTGTAGTGGACCCGGTCCCTGGGGTGCACATACCTGCAGTGTGGTGGACCCGGTCCCTGGGGTGCACATACCTGCAGTGTGGCGGACCCGGTCCCTGAGGTGCACATACCTGCAGTGTGGCGGACCCGGTCCCTGAGGTGCACATACCTGCAGTGTGGTGGACCCGGTCCCTGGGGTGCACATACCTGCAGTGTGGCGGACCCGGTCCCTGAGGTGCACATACCTGCAGTGTGGCGGACCCGGTCCCTGAGGTGCACATACCTGCAGTGTGGCGGACCCGGTCCCTGAGGTGCACATGCTGGCAGTGTAGTGGACCCGGTCCCTGAGGTGCACATACCTGCAGTGTGGCGGACCCGGTCCCTGGGGTGCACATACCTGCAGTGTGGCGGACCCGGTCCCTGAGGTGCACATGCTGGCAGTGTAGTGGACCCGGTCCCTGAGGTGCACATACCTGCAGTGTGGCGGACCCGGTCCCTGAGGTGCACATGCTGGCAGTGTAGTGGACCCGGTCCCTGGGGTGCACATACCTGCAGTGTGGCGGACCCGGTCCCTGAGGTGCACATACCTGCAGTGTGGCGGACCCGGTCCCTGAGGTGCACATGCTGGCAGTGTAGTGGACCCGGTCCCTGAGGTGCACATGCTGGCAGTGTAGTGGACCCGGTCCCTGAGGTGCACATGCTGGCAGTGTAGTGGACCCGGTCCCTGGGGTGCACATACCTGCAGTGTGGCGGACCCGGTCCCTGGGGTGCACATACCTGCAGTGTGGCGGACCCGGTCCCTGAGGTGCACATGCTGGCAGTGTAGTGGACCCGGTCCCTGGGGTGCACATACCTGCAGTGTGGCGGACCCGGTCCCTGAGGTGCACATACCTGCAGTGTGGCGGACCCGGTCCCTGAGGTGCACATACCTGCAGTGTGGCGGACCCGGTCCCTGAGGTGCACATGCTGGCAGTGTAGTGGACCCGGTCCCTGGGGTGCACATACCTGCAGTGTGGCGGACCCGGTCCCTGAGGTGCACATACCTGCAGTGTGGCGGACCCGGTCCCTGAGGTGCACATACCTGCAGTGTGGCGGACCCGGTCCCTGGGGTGCACATACCTGCAGTGTGGCGGACCCGGTCCCTGAGGTGCACATACCTGCAGTGTGGCGGACCCGGTCCCTGAGGTGCACATACCTGCAGTGTGGCGGACCCGGTCCCTGAGGTGCACATGCTGGCAGTGTAGTGGACCCGGTCCCTGGGGTGCACATACCTGCAGTGTGGCGGACCCGGTCCCTGAGGTGCACATACCTGCAGTGTGGCGGACCCGGTCCCTGAGGTGCACATACCTGCAGTGTGGCGGACCCGGTCCCTGGGGTGCACATACCTGCAGTGTGGCGGACCCGGTCCCTGGGGTGCACATACCTGCAGTGTGGCGGACCCGGTCCCTGGGGTGCACATACCTGCAGTGTGGCGGACCCGGTCCCTGGGGTGCACATACCTGCAGTGTGGTGGACCCGGTCCCTGGGGTGCACATACCTGCAGTGTGGCGGACCCGGTCCCTGAGGTGCACATACCTGCAGTGTGGCGGACCCGGTCCCTGGGGTGCACATACCTGCAGTGTGGCGGACCCGGTCCCTGGGGTGCACATACCTGCAGTGTGGCGGACCCGGTCTCTGGGGTGCACATACCTGCAGTGTGGCGGACCCTGTCCCTGGGGTGCACATACCTGCAGTGTGGCGGACCCGTCCCTGGGGTGCACATACCTGCAGTGTGGCGGACCCAGTTCCTGGTGTGTGCATACCTACAGCGTGTCGGACCCTGGCCCTGAGGTGCACATGCTGGCAGTGTAGTGGACCCGGTCCCTGGGGTGCACATACCTGCAGTGTGGCGGACCCGGTCCCTGGGGTGCACATACCTGCAGTGTGGCGGACCCGGTCCCTGAGGTGCACATACCTGCAGTGTGGTGGACCCGGTCCCTGGGGTGCACATACCTGCAGTGTGGCGGACCCAGTTCCTGGTGTGTGCATACCTACAGCGTGTCGGACCCTGGCCCTGAGGTGCACATGCTGGCAGTGTAGTGGACCCGGTCCCTGGGGTGCACATACCTGCAGTGTGGCGGACCCGGTCCCTGGGGTGCACATACCTGCAGTGTGGTGGACCCGGTCCCTGGGGTGCACATACCTGCAGTGTGGCGGACCCGGTCCCTGAGGTGCACATACCTGCAGTGTGGCGGACCCGGTCCCTGGGGTGCACATACCTGCAGTGTGGCGGACCCAGGTCCCTGGGTGTGCCATACCTCAATGTGGCGGACCCGGTCCCTGGGGTGCACATACCTGCAGTGTGGCGGACCCTGTCCTTGGGGTGCACATACCTGCAGTGTGGCGGACCCGGTCCCTGGGGTGCACATACCTGCAGTGTGGCGGACCCGGTCCCTGGGGTGCACATACCTGCAGTGATAAAAGGAGAAACATTAATCCCGGAATGGTTTACAACATCAATAAAACTGCCACTAAAAATTTTATAACGAATTACCAGACTTTAAAGGCCCACGCATCACAATATTTAGGTCGCATGTGGCCTTTATATGTGGCTTGTGTTTATTCCAACACACACACACACACACACACACACACACACACACACACACACACACACACACACACACACAATCAAACAACCTTCCGCCTTAAGACTGGAATAAGGTTCGCGAGACCGTGCAGTGCCATATCAATTGTTCACTGATGTCAGATTTTTGGATGAATAGAATTGGGAAAGGTGAAGTATTAGACTTGTAGCTTGGAGGCTGATCTTCTCTGCTTTTAAAGGGAAATGCGTGTAAGAGAAAATACTGCCCAAGTACAGACATCATTTAAGCATACATACATACATACATTTGTGTGTGTGTATATATATATATATATATATATATATATATATATATATATATATATATATATATGATTTGGTAAACAGAGAAGAGGTAGTAAAAGCTTTGCGGAAGATGAAAGCCGGCAAGGCAGCGGATCTGGATTGTATTGCAGTGGTATTTATTAAAAATAGGGGGTGACTGTATTGTTGAGTGGTTGGTAAGATTATTTAATGTATGTATGACTCATGGTGATGTGCTTGAGCATTGACGGAATGCTTGCATAGTGCCATTCTACAAAGGCAAAGGGGATCAAAGTGAGAACTCAAATTACAGAGGTATAAGTCTGTTGAATATTCCTGGGAAATCATATGGGAGGGTATTGATTGAGAGGGTGAAGGCATGTACAGAGCATGAGATTGGGTGAGGAGGAGCAGTCTGGTTTCAGAAGTGGTAGAGGATGTCTGGATCAGGTGTTTGCTGTGAAGAATGTATGTGAGAAATACTTAGAAAAGCAAATAGATATGTACGTAGCATTTATGGATCTGGAGAAGGCATATGATAGAGTTGTTAGAGATGCTCTGTGGAAGGTATCAAGAATATATGGTGTGGGAGGTAAGTTGTTAGAAGCAGTTAAAAGTTTTTATTGAGGATGTAAGGCATGTGTATATGTAGGAAGAGAGGAAAGTGATTGGTTCTCAGTGAATGTTGGTTTGCAGGGGTGCGTGATGTCTCCATGGTTGTTTAATTTGTTTGTGAATGGGGTTGTTAGGGAGGTGAATGCAAGAGTTTTGGAAAGAGGGGCAAGTATGCAGTCTGTTGTGGATGAGAGAGCTTGGGAAGTGAGTCAGTTGTTGTTCGCTGATGATACAGCGCTGGTGGCTGATTCGGGTAAGAAACTGCAGAAACTGGTGACTGAGATTTATTGGAAGGTAAGTTTAAATGGAGAAAAACTGGAGGAAGTGAAGTGTTTTAGATATCTGGGAGTGGATTTGGCAGTGGATAGAACCATGGAAGCGGTAGTGAATCATAGGGTGGGGGAAGGGGCGAAAGTTCTGGGAGCGTTGAAGACTGTGTGGAAGTCGAGAACATTATCTTGGAGAGCAAAAATAGGCAAGTTTGAAGGCATAGTGGTTCCAACAATGATATATGGCTGCGAGGCGTGGGATATAGATAGAGTTGTGCGGAGGAGGGTGGATGTGCTGGAAATGAGA